>NW_026652296.1:7774499-7954688 GCF_009828535.3 Hylobates moloch
AAGCTTCATCCAGCAGCGTTAACTCCCCTGTCAGGTGATAAATGAGACAGGTGATTTTTTTGCTTCCTTATTCTCGAAAAAGCTAGCAATGGTGAGAAACAATCATCTTTAGGTCTGAGTGAAGCAAGGGGTCTTCCTTTCTCCTATTTTCCTTTCATCCTCTACCTAGCATTATTCCTTCTCGAATGTGTTTTTAACACTAGTTGTTCAAACAGGTCATGAATCTTTTCTCCTTCCTTGATATACATTTTGACTGTTGCCAGAAACTACCTTTGATGTGTCCCTGTAAAGAATAACACAGGCTTTCCTGTTTGTCTCAAAGCTACTGAACTGAAGCTTCAACTACAAAGGACAAAATGGTCTGCATTTAAAAAAAATCAGCACCCCCTCCCAAACACACACACACACACACACACACACACACACACACACACAGGCACATGAATGCACACACAACATTGTCATTGTAAACCTAGACCGGGTCTCCCCAGGGTTCAGAGAGTTCCTGTTGTGCCTCTCTTGGTTGTTTTAAGGTGATTGTTCATCACGCTACTCCTCATCTCTGCTATCTGTGTCTTAAAATAGCAACAGTCATTATCAGATGGCTGTCCCCCTCTTCCACTCCTGGCTGAACTAGAGAGCCTCTGAGATTTCCCCACCAAACCTCTGAACCCATTTGAGGTTCGCTCATCTGTCTTTCTAAGTCAGCAGAAGGAAAAACACAGGAAGACTGTGCCTCTAGCTATAACGAATCCTGGACATCCCCCAGCTTGTGTCAGTATCTCCCGAGGAAACTTTTCACGGAATCAGAGCACTGGAAGAGACCTCAAGAGATCAAAAAGTCCTGAAACACAGGGGTTCTAAGAAACTGAGAATCACAGAATATTAAAAATGCAAAAAGCTTCCATCATCTCATCTCCTATCTTTCTCATCCAGGTGAAATTGCTTCCATTATTTTGACTTTTCCCTGTTCATCCCACTTTCTGATCCTATAACAGTGTTTATTCCATTTCTATCACTTGCATGATTTCTGTTTTATCTCCATACTGCCTGTATTATTATTTATTTTTTAAAAATTGATTTCAAAAAGATTTCGTTTTTTTCTTTACACTGGATTTAGCAGTAACATCCATGAAATCAGTTTTAATATACTAGTTTTACTTTCCCCTTCTAATACACAGCAAATGAAACCATAATTATTTTAAAAATTCATGCTTCTACCACCTAAAACGATCACTCATATGACTGTCCTACACATATGACAAGTTGGAAAAAAATACACTAGGGCAGAAGCCAGCAAACTTTTCCAATAAAGGACCAAATAGTAAATATTTTGAGCTTTGCAGGCCAAGAGACAAAATTTAAGATATTATATAGGTACTTATATAACATAAGAAAACTAATTTCCACATTTCCTCCCAATCATTAAAAAATGTAAAAACCATTCTAACCCATAGGTCATACAAAAACAGGTGGAATTTAGCTCACAGGTCACAGTTTGTCAACCCCTGCTTGAAATATATATCTGATACTTACTTGAACCTTCTCTGAAATGTCTATAATGGTGAGTGAGACAGAAAAAGACTCATTGGATGTCTGTGCAGATGAACTATTTGGACATAATAAGTGTTTAGCATAACACCAGGCACAAACAACATTACTCAATAAATATTAGCTGTTGTTTTCATTACCATCATCGTCGTCACCATCTTCTCTCTTAGTGGGGTTGGTTAACCACTGAGTATGTGGCTTGGCACACAGTAGGCACTCAGTAAAAGCTAGATGGTGTTATTATTTCACATGGTTGGGGTATAGAGCATCTCAACCTTTTGAGCACATCAGACTCAACTGTAGGATTTTTTTAAAACACACATGCTGGTTTTCCATCCCCAGAAATCCCAGTTTGCCCAAGGAAAAGCTGAGCACATGTCTTTTTTTGAAAGCTCTAGAGGCGATTCTGATGAGTCCAATCACAAACCAGTGGCTGATAGAGGGAGGATAATCTGGGCATCAGGGTAGGAAATCCCAGTCTCTAGACTGGCCGTTTGCTTTGCTCAGTTTTATGGTCACATACGACACAGCTGGTGCTCAGCCCACTTTGGAAATATTGGATTCCATCTGTCAGTCATCAACCGATGCCAGCTAAGGACCTATCACACACTGGCCCTTGAACCAAGTGCTCAGATACAAAAATGAAGGAGGCAAAGGCTCTATGGTTTACAGCCCCCTTCCCTCACCTTCCCTCCCTTTGCCACCCTTTGTTTTTCTTCTTAGCCCTTTTTTAACCACATGGCATCTTAAGTATATATGTTGCTTCTGTCCCCTGAGAGCAGGTCCTGATGGATCTTACTCATTACTGCTGCTACAGAAGAGTGCTTGGCACCCAGGTGGTGTGCTTAATAAAGATCTGTGTTAAGGAGGTGAATCGGGAACTCTGTGCATCTTGGAGAACCACGCTGATTCCAACCCAAGGCCCCAGACTCATGGGTCTTGGAATGTGGCAGTGAAGAGTAGAATGTGGTTTTCAGCCCTGCCATCATTTTGCTAGTCTGAAATCACTGCTGTAAGTTTCAGTTTATTCACTTATAAAATTTATAAAATGTTGTGAGGATTAAGTGGTATAATGCTGAATGTGTGGAAAGCGCTTAAAAATAGTTCCGTTGAGTTGATTTTCTCATCACCTGGAATTGAATAAACAGAAAACAGTTCTAGAAATGTTTTGAACATTCCTGAAGAGATAAACTGAGTAGCCAGCAATACGCCTACAATTTTCCTAATTATACGGCCTGAGAGCACGCATCTGTTCACTGAACAAATATTTATTGAGCTTCTACATGTACTGGACACTATGGTGGGGTCCCAGCATTTGGGAGTCATAAAACTGGACACGGTTCCTGCCCTCATGGAACTGTCTGTGCAGAGGAGATAGACAGAAATTGACTAAACCAAGAATCATAGAATTGCAACCCTGAAAAGAGCAAGGCAGTGAGGTATATGGTGCTTTCAGGCCTGTACTGGCGAGGGTGGATTTAACCTAATCTAAAGGCTGAGGCAAGGTTTCCCTGAGCAAGTGATCCTTGAGCTAATATATGAACTATGTGAAGGCATTAACTAGACTAAGAAGAGGGCAGAGCTTTGGCCAGGTGCAGTGGCCCATACCTGTAATCCCAGCACTTTGGGAGCCAAGGCGGGTGGATCACTTGAGGTCAGGAGTTCGAGACCAGCCTGGCCAACATGGTGAAACCCGGTCTCTACTGAAAATACAAAAATCAGCCAGGTGTGGTGGCAGGTCCCTGTAATCCCAGCTAGTCGGGAGGCTGAGGCAGGAGAATCACTTGAACCTGGGAGGCAGAGGCTGCAGTGAGCCAAGATTGCGCCATTGCATGCCAGCCTGGGTGACAGGGCAAGACTCTGTCTCCAAAAAAAAAGAAGAAAGCACAGCTGGGCATGGAATAAGGACAGAAAGAAACCAAAGGTTAGGCAAGGAAATTATGAGGATTTCACGTCAGAAAGGAGGCAGGAGTCAACCATTCAGGGTAGGCTAACTCTTCTAAAATCTCAACGTGCCCATGAATCCCCTGAGCATCCTCTGAAAATGCAGATTCTGATGAAGCAGGTCTGGGGTGGGGCGTGAGAATCTGCATTTCTAATGAGCTCCTAGGAGATGCCGAGGCTGTTGGCCTGCAGGCCATACTTTGAGTAGGAAGATGTTAGGCCATCTGTTTATCCTAAAAGCAGGGGAGTTTAGGCAAAGAGATTTTTCTAGGATTTCTCTGGATTTTATGAACCCACTTTGCAGTTATCATGGAGCGAAACCCTCTGCCTGGAGCTTGGGAATCCTTTGGAAGCCACAAAGATTTAGTTGGAGTTGCTGTTCTTTCCTAGCAAGTATGTCACCCCAGTTCTAGGTGGCATCGCCTGGACCAGGCTCTTTTCCCAACAGAACCCGGCTTGCTTGGGTGTTACAATTCAGAAACTCTAGAGGGTAGGGATGGGGAGAGGACAGCCCAGGCATTTTTTTTTTCTTTTTAATCAGGTTAGGTTTGCTGAAAAGAAAATATAGAAATGTATACAAATAGATCATCTTTGAGATGCAATAATAGCCACCCATGAGATTGAAATGAAATCTTACAAACGCGAATTCGTCTCGCATTCAATCATTAAAGGATTAAGGGACTGGTATGCTTTTGTTGTTGCTGTTGATGTCCGGGTAGACCCAGATTAGAAATCTCAGGACTGCCAGTCCACGTGGCAAGACTGATCACTACTGGGCTTGTGATCATCCGTAGAGATGAGCATCGAGAAACCAGAGAGCAGGACAGTGCTGAACCCCCGGGGGAAGACGAGCACAGGAACCAGGGCAGATGAAGCTGGGAGGCGAGTCTTTGGTGACATTTGAGGGGACAGGACGAAGAAAGCAGACGCCGCCTGCACTACACCTTTGCTGCATCTCTCCCAGGTGCACTGATGTCTTTCTAAGACAATCTGGGTGACAAATATGAGCCCAAGAAACATTGCCTTTGTACAGATCCCAGCCGCTCCCGATGAATGTCCCCAAACAAAGGTTGCACGCTACCCCCTCGTGCTTGAGCTCAATTTAATTACTCACCTCTGCAGCTTTAAATCAAAGGTGGTTCCTATTAAGCATAATTACCTTTGCCAGCAGCTTATATAACACAGTAGTGAGGAGCTACTAACCAGGAATGGTTTCCACAGAGTATTATATATGCGTTGGACTAAATCAACAGCAGCCAGGGCCCTCAGCTTCGGATGCACACATGATTCAGCCACGAGCACATGCATGTTGCAAGTAGACTGTCACATGCACACATCAATACAATGTTTCCTTCGCATATGTCAGCAGCCTAGAAACGCCACTACGCAAGAGAATAAACTACAAGAGAAAAGGCTTCTCTAGAGCTCGAATGCACAATATATGTTGCTAGGTCAGTTTTTCCACAAGAAAGCAAATTGCAATCCAACCGATTAGTCTCTGAACAATCACAAATACAGTAAGAGAAGTCAGACAAACTCTTTCTCAACAACCGAACGCCCATATTCCTCCAGGCTTCTTACCCCAGGAAAGCAGGAAGTGATACTACCCAGGCTGACTGGGATACAGTCATTTATTTTCTCCTGTTCAACCTCACCACATCTTTCATTCCTGACATACAAAAACTTTTTAAAATCATGAGCATCTTCATCATTTCAGGCTTCTCAATTCCCATTTTGCCTAATAAGTAATAAATAAATCAAAACCTGAGAGGAAAGTTGAGTAGAACTTTTGGCCTTAAGCAAAAAGATGCTACAGTGATCTAGACTTGGAAAGTGGTTCTTTTAGTCCTGTTGGCTCATTCTGGGAGACATATTTTACCCCACTTCCACTTTATATAAACCTTTTTATTAAACTATGTGCCCCAAAGCATAAATGCAGACCTCAAAAGAATATCTCTCTTTCTCCAAAGACATCTATGTGCTATTCCAGTAGTCTTCAACATACTGTTGTCTACCAATACCACATTAACTAACATTTATTAAGAACTTACTATGTACCTAGCATGCATTAAAAACACTATTTTTAATTAAGAAAGTAGGGCTTAGAAGGTTAAATAACTTGTCTATGATCAGATAGAAAGTAAATAACCTTGGCCGGGCACAATGGCTCACACGTTTAATTCTAGCACTTTGGGAGGCCGAGGCGGGTGGATTACCTGAGGTCAGGAGTTCAAGACCAGCCTGGCCAACGTGGCGAAACCCTGTCTCTACTAAAAAAAAAAAATACAAAAATTAGCCAGGCATGGAGGCATATGCCTGTAGTCCCAGCTACTCAGGAGGCTGAGGCAGGAGAATCGCTTGAACCTGAAAGGCGGAGGTTGCAGTGAGCCAACATTGCACCACTGCACTCCAGCCTGGGCGACAGAGCGAGACTCTGTCTCCGAAAGAAAAAAAAAAAAAAGGAAAGAAAAAATAAATAAACTAGATTGGAACCTCAGTTTGCCTGAGTTCAAAGCACTTGGTTGCAACCCTATAGAGAATGTAGTGGACAGCTATGGACTCTGCTGGCCCTGCATGCATTCCTCCCTTTTTTGGTAATGCCACTGTGATTTTGCTTTGGCAAATCATTCTGGATGCACCGAGCCAGAGAAAGTGATTGGTTCAGGGAGGGTCGTGGAAACCTATGTAGGCTAAGGTCACCCCCAGAACATTTGCTGGAGGTCCTTGGAGAGAGATGTTTTTTTCTGCTAGTGGCTAAGCCAGATGGAAGATGATGGTAGGTGGTTGCTACGACCACCCCATGTAGAGATTCTGAATGAGAAGCGAGCTTAAAAAACATCAAAGATGGAGCTTACCCCAATCTCATCTCTTGGGTCTCTGTATCTGTAGCTGTGAAGCTGGAGCTCCGCTGAGTCACTCAGATGCTGGACAATGTATCACAGGCAACAACAGGATTCATCAAGATAAAAAATGTTTGACTCTAAAGCCAAAACAAGTACCTAACCTCAGCACCTCTAGAAGTCAAACGTTTTTTATGTTTGACTTCCAGGATTGAAGCTCAGGATTGAAGAAGCCAGGATTGAAGCTCAGGATTGAAGAAGCCCGGATTGAAGCTCAGGTGTGTTTGACTCTAAAGCCACAACAAGTACCTAAGCTCAGCACCCCTAGAAGTCAAACACACCTGAGCGTCAATCCTGGCTCCACTATATATCTTCCGTCTGAACTAATTACTTCACAGCTGTGTGCCTCAGTTTGCATATCTGGAAAATAGGAATAATAGTCTACCTGCTCAATTGAAAGGGAGGCTAAATGAGCCTCAAGTGCACTGTAACGTACATGGGACAGAGCCTGGCATGTGGTGGACTCTCGGAAATGTTAACGCATCTGGTTATCACAGTTTCCAGGAGCAAAACAGAGGGAAGGAGACACAGGGAAACTAAGTTGGTTTGATTAGAGGTTGTGGTGAGCAGTGAAAAAGACTCAGAGTGGCCAACCAGGGAAAAATCTAGAGAACTTCATGGCACATTATGGCTTGTAAGAGCTGACCAGGGGCTAATGTGCAGGATAAAGGGCACCTGGGTTCAGGAAGGATTTGTCTGAAGGGAAATCAGGGAACCATTGCTAATGAAAATGTCAGGGCCCACCTGTGATAAAATCCAGACAGAAATCAACAATTAGATCCAGAAACAAACATGTAGACATGAGCTTGAATTCCTAGGGAGCCACAGATCATCTTTATGCATTCATTTATTCATCCATTCATCCACCCATCCATCCATCCATCCATTCATTATTCATTTATTCCTTCATCCATCCATCCATCCGTTTATCCGTCCATTCATCCATCCATCAATCCATCTATCCATTCATCCATTCATTCACCCATCTATTCATCCATTCATTCACCCATTCATTCTTTCAACTAACATTTCCTGAGCCCTCAGTGTGTGCCTTCTTCTGGGTGTTATTCTGGGCACTCCATTGCTAACCTCTGAAGGCAAAGGCTGTGCCTTGTTTATCCTGATAAGCCCTGATACACAGCACAGGGGCTGGAAAACAATATAAATTAATAAATATCTGTTAAATGAATAAAAGGCAGACTCTCAAAATACACATACTCCTTTCCGGGAACTTATCTTTCACTAATTTGTTTGATCTATCCATCCCTTCTTCCCCCAAGCAGTTTCCAAGCCTCTTTTGTGTTATTCTTGGAATGAGATTTGTACCCTGGAAAAGCTACACGGCAGCATCAACTTCAGCCCAGCAAGGTTTCCAGCTCACGTCCTCACCCCACAAACTTCCCTTTGCTCCTCCGGAAGGCAAGGGTGGCCTTTTACTTCTGTTATGTGTTTCTCACATAGAAAGTTAAAACATCTCAATCCACAAATTGGTTTGCTCAGTGTACTATGTGTCACAACTGTCATTTTCATGATTGCAAAAACTATAGGAAGCCCTTCCCCTTGTCTTCATTTATTATTTTTTTCTTTTAATAAGGAAGGTTGTAAGTTTCCATTGCTACTGTTTTATCTTGGGGGACTCCCCATTAACTTTTCCAAATCCTTCCCTCCACTTCAGGAAAGCAGCTTAAAGTATGTGCCTAAGAATTCCAATTGCAGTTACAAACAAGCGTTCCTGCTTATTTTTGTCAGAGTGCACTGGTAGATTCAAAAGTCAAACCAAAGCACAAAACTTTTCTTGTGGAGGGGCGCCCAGGGGACTGTGATCTAAAATGAAAATGAGATCATGATTTAAAAACAACAACAAAAACAAACCTCACACATTGCATTGTTACACGTTTGAAAACATCTCTTTATTCCTTAAATGTTCTGCTAAGAGTACTAACAGGTCAGTCCACAGGAAATGCAAGAATACGTTATATTTTAATCAGGGCACATAAAACACTGTCTAGAATGTTATGTTGCCTGGGGGAATGCAGTGAGCAGGGAACATTTACAAACTCCAGGTCAGTCTCCCCATTACATCACTGTGAAAAAAAAAATAAATTTATGAGGTTAAATTATATGGATGTTATATATTGGAAATGTTAGCCCATTCCCAAATGAGAATGTTGGCTGAAATAGCCAGATTCCCAGAGAGAAATTTCAAAGTCCTTCTATTGTGGATGTTTTTATGGTAACTTTCCACAAAGCAGTGAAGACTTACTCTTTGGAGATAATGAAATGAATAAAAAAAGAGAAGCCTAAGAAAAAAACCCTCTAAATTCCAATCGAGAGGGCACCTAAAAGAGTCGCTTACATTATTCTTCTCCTGAGATGATAATACAGAAGTTATTTTGTGGAACTTACTCATGATTTATTTGATCTATTCCTCATCTAAGTGATTGGAAACACAGATGTTGATGCTATAACTTTGCTTCCAGTAAATAATTCCTCAAAGGACTCACATTTGTTTAACCTTAGTCACAAGATGATAAAACTTATTAAACATTTATGGAGGCAGCAACACAATTCTGTTGGTTTATGTGTTTGGCAAGTTTGGAAACTCATTTCCCCAACTTTTCCACCTTCCTTTCACCTCTTTTAAAGAAAAAAAAACATCTTTGAGGAAATTCCTGTACCTGGATTATGAAGATTTTTTTCCCCCTTCATTCTTTGTCTCTCCATTTGTGGCTGCAGTTTGACAGTAAACAGAAGGGCTGCCATGCTGATCTTAAGGAACAATAATTAAACCAAAGGGACAGGAGACAAGGGGCTCCTATGGGATCCACAGAGGAAGAATAAAAGCCCCACTGGGGAACTGTTTTCTTACGATTGCTAGCCTGCCTCTGAGATAAGCAAATGTTCACGAGTGCCATGTGCATGCATCGGTTTATCTATACGACATTTACTAAGATCCTACTACAGTCAGCTCTGTGAGTATAAATAACTGGGGTATCTAAATATTCCAAAGGCCTGGAACCTTGGAGAACCCCTTGTTCATTCATTCATTCATACATTTATGCATTCAACCCAAACACTGACTGTGTTCCAGGTACTGCAAATGAATTGTTCCTACAATTCCTAAGATGAATCCCTGACACGATAGAACATGTGGCATGGAGAGGAAGAGAGGCCAGGAAATAGACATTACAATAGGGTGTGGAGCTTCCGGTACTATCTGTCTCTTATACATTTCCCATTGAGAGCAAATTTTCCTGAGCAGGGGACATCCTGTGTAACAGTGGTTTTGTTTTCCTCTCCCCAAGCCATGACCAGGAGGTCAGGGTACAGTGCCACAGGGGAACCCCCAGGAAAATACACTGTGACGTTGGCTTCATGTTCACAGGGAAAATCCTGAAGAGCTTGTAGTGATTCCATTAGAAGCATAGTTGGCAAGAATACATGAACATGCCAGGTCCATCACAAATGCAAAATCACGCACCAGAAACGCTTTTCACACTCTCTCCCCCGACACACACTAATACCCACAACATACATAATCCACACAAAATCACGCAAAATCATGCATCAGAAAAGATTTTCACACTTTCTCCCCCCACAACACACACACTAATACCCAAAACATATATCAAGCATGTTCAGTCACAACATACATAATATACATGTATTCATAACTCACATACACAATAAAGGAGAACTACAGCAGAAATACACGATCAAAATATATATACAGTGTGACCAAGTCATGCTGGGTAAAATATACACACAGTGTTCTCAATACACAGAGGTAATAGACGCAACACACACACACACACACACACACACCCCTGTTCTAAGGACGATGTTGTTCTTGATTAGGAAAAGCATATTGTACCACATGGACCTTCTAAACCTTGGAGTTCTGTCTTATTTATTTCTACCCCCTGGACCTACCAGTGAGCTTCAGTATGTTTGCTAAACTGCATTAAACTTAAGTTTAACTGCTTAAAGTGTTAAATTGCAGGATTGACCGTTGTTAACAAATCATCTTGTAACACAAAATCCGAGGGCTCTTCCTTCCCTGACCTGACTCCATCCACGCACCTGTAACACTCCAGGAGCTCGGCATCTCTAAAGCCATAGCTGTCCAGCTCTGAAGCTTGATCTATTACAAACACTGAGGACAAGTGTGATTTCTTTTCTGTTGTTCATGCTTTTCTTTTTATTTCTCCCTGTTCCCTACCCCACCCCAAGGCAGCTACTCAGTTTTCTTAACACTTGTTATTGGGATTATTGATATATTTTATTTACGTTCAGTGTACTTAAGTCAAGCAGGCATTTTGCAAGTGCCTACTACGTGCGAATTTTTTGGTTAGAGGGGTAGACATCTTTGGTTAGAGGGGTAGACATTTTTCATTAGAGGGGTAGATATCTCAGTGAAGTTATAAAAAATATTCAAATTATAAAATATTAGCTCTTTCAATAATGTTTATTTTTTTCCCAAATGATTTTCTTACTATATCTAGTAAATTTTTCATAACTGTTCTTCTCCACATAAATTACTTATGTGAAGATTGTAAAAATTATCACCAATATTCAATACAGGATTTTGTGCAATGGTGAAAAATTTCAAACATGCTAAATGTCTATTAACAGAGGAGCTAATAAATGAATACAAATGTACATTCTTATGATGGAATATTACAAAGCACACAAAGAGAAATTAGTTATATATGTAATTAGTATGTATATATATTAAAACCTATCATCTCTCTTTTTCTTTTTTCTACTCATCTATTTACTTGGATAGAGTCCAAACATAAAGTAAAAAAAAAAGCAAAAAAAAAATTGCAAAATATAGTGTGAAACTATTTACACAATCTTTTAAAAACATGTACAAAAGAATAATAATGCTTCTAAAAACACATACATGTATGTAAAACTATAAATAACGGAAGATACACACACTAGATTTTTAATAGTGCCTATCTCTAGGGAGAGACTGAGAAAGGAAATAATAACTAAAATTTGTTGAATTCTTATTATGCACCAAGCATTGTTCTGAGTATGTAATAAGTATCACCTTTTTAACTTCTCATAATAGTGCATGGAAGTAAGAACTCTCCTTATGCCTGTTTTACAGGAGTGAGGCACAGAGACTTTAAGCTGGTTGTTCAAAGAGTCCTTAACTATTTGTAAAGTTTAATTATTTTATATCTGAAATTGATTGATCAAGTGAAATAAGCTCATCTTAGTTTTTAACAGTTCTTTCTTCTATTCCATCTGACTGACTTCCCACCCAATACTAACAAAGAAAACATTAATGTTAAAGACAATAAAACAGGATGATCATTTCATTCCATTTCTTATTAGATTAACCTCAAATCAGATGGCAAGGCAGTTTGCCAAACTTTGTATTAACACAATGGTTTGTTTTAAAATGTGACCCGCTAAAAAGGAAATAAATAAACAAAAATGTTAAAAAAAAAAAAACTTATCACCAACAATAACTGAAAACAATTGATTTTTTTTTTTTTTTGCAAGACAGATCCTATCACGATTTCTGGTGTAGACAACATTCTCCCTCTCAGATAGGATCCCTTGAATTTCATGATCACCTTTCTTATTCTATTATTTGGAGTACTCATTTAAGCGTCACCTACAGTTAAATACTTACAAATACAAGACATCTTTTAGACATCTTGACCGTAAACCTGTGAGGGCAGCTTTTCATTTGCTAAAATAAATAACAGGGCAGTGTCATTGCATGCGTTCCATATTTTTTGACGGCCAGGAAGAGTCCTGGAGCCTACAAGAGATTTATGAGGAACAGATGAGCAGTGTCTGACTTAAGGACACATCCTCAAAGATGCTGTGGAGTGGGTGAGCACGATTCTTATTGAGACACCCCAGATGGACTGTGTTGGGGGTTTTCATGATTTTTTTCTACTTTTGTTTAGTGTAACAGGAATGGATTTACAAAAATGCCATCGTGGATAGCATAAAAGGTTTTAAAAGTCCTTTATTCTTTTTCTTTTTCTTCATAGGCTTAAGTTTTAAAGATGGTGTTTGGGGATTTAAATAAGTAGGGATGATCTTTTTTTTTTTCTTCTAAGACACAACTGACTTACTTCAACCTGGGGAAACACTAAATTTCAGTTCATGGCCTTGGCCTCCATGTATCTATACTAGACTGTGGAAGTTTATTTATGTGAGTCTGTGCTGTTAAGCATTAAATACTATGAGAAGCAACAAAGCATAGCGTCTGAGAGCTTGGACTCTGATAGGCAGGCCTGGGCTTCAGTATCCTATCTAAAAGCTTGTTGTCATCTTAGTCAAACTCCTTGAAATTTCCAAAACTTATGTTTCCATATCTATTCAATTGGCCAATAATCATAGCCAGCTTACGGGATATCTCGGGGAGAGACTGTGTATAAACAACCTGAATGTAGCCAGTGCTTGGTAAATGTTAGGGACAAGCTTAGTCCTTTTGGCTTAGTTGTTATATGGGTCAAGAAATGGTAACCATTAAGGCGATGACAGTTAGTGTCATGTTCATCATTAGCACCATCGTCATTTTTATCACATTCACCCATGGATCACCGGTACTACATAGAAAGGGCTTGGAAGTCTGATTCAGGAAAGGAAATCAGGAAAGAAAAAAGGAAATCAAGGAAGAATAAAAAAGAAGAGAAGTCATCGAAAAAGTATGAAAAAATATGAAACAGATAACAAGAAAGTAGAGGAGATTCCAGAAAATACAACCCGGGTTTTCTGCCCTCATTCTATAGAGTCTTGAGAATTGTAGGGTGTAAGAAATAAGGAATCAAGTCTGAGAGATCCCTTTTGCTTCTTTCTTCTTTCACTAATCTGGCTCCCAAGCAGAAAAAGCCCTCTTAAATTATTTTCTGGATTGCTTGTCTTTCTCCTTCTTAATTGAAGACTTTTCTGGGCTCTGTTTCATGCTGAGACCAGGTAGACGAATACGTAAATGCATGCATTTCCTCTCTGAAACACAATAGAGAGCCTTCTTATATTTTTTTCTGTTCACTAAAAGCCACAAGTGAAAATGGACCCCTTACACAACTTTGAAACAACTTTTAAAATATAAGTGCTTTGGCATTTTGGGGGTAGGGGAGAGAGAGAGAGAGAGGAGAGAGAAGAGAGAGAGAGAGAGAAAGAGATGAGAGGAGAGGAGAGAGAGAGAGAGGGAAAGAGAGAGAGGAGAGAGAAAGAGTAGAAAAAAGGAACTTATATAAATTTTATGTACTTTTTCCTGTTATCCTGTAATTCAAATGGATTAATGGATATCTAATGTACAGATTCCTAGATTCATGGGCCTCATTCCCCTCCTATGGAATCAGAATCTCTGGGCTGTAGGTCTGGAATCTGCAAATTTGCATTTTAGCAACTTCTCCAAGTGATGAGTATACCAAATGAAGGTTGAGAACCACTCCTCTATTCTGGATGCAAAACCAGGAAATCATTCCCATTCTCTCCATATTAGAAAAATTTTTGGGGTGAGTAAAGACTTTCCTGAGTTTCCCGCTGATATCCTGGGGGAGGAGATTCCTTCAGATTTCCAAAGTTTTTGGAAGTTTTAATGAAAGCCTCTATCTTCTGGGGGTTTCTTGACAGCCCTTACTCACAGCTTCTTCCGGCACCTTGCCCTGCCCTAGCATTGCAGTGTCCTCACATCATTCTACCCCCTCTTCACAGCTTGTGCAACATCTTCCCCTACATACGCACACACACAAAACACACACACACACCACACACACACAATTCATTTTTTAATATTTCTTTAAAATCATTCCTTCTTTTTTCTTGCCGTAATTTTATTTTAAAACAAAAATTTATGTCATAGTCAATGAAAAACCCATATCATTTGCCATACATTGATGGTAATCAGACAACAAAAGTCTAAGATTATTATTTCTTTTTTTTTTGAGACGGAGTTTCACTCTGTTGCCCAGGCTGGAGTGCAGTGGCAAGATCTCGGCTCACTGCACTCTCCACCTCCTGGGTTCAAGCGATTCTCCTGGCTCAGCTTCCGGAGTAGCTGGGATTACAGGAATGCCCCACCATGCCTGGCTAATTTTTGTATTTTTAGTAGAGACGGGGTTTCATCATCTTGGCCAGGCTGGTCTCAAACCTCTGACCTCAGGTGATCTGCCACCTCGGCTTCCCAGAGTGCTAGGATTACAGGTGTGAGCCACCATGCCCTGCCCTAAGATTATTATTTCATTTCTTTATTTTTTTGACGGATTCTTTCTCCATTGCCCAGACTGGAGTGCAGTGGCATAATCTCGGCTCTCACTGCAACCTCCACCTCCCGGGTTCAAGTGATTCTCCTGCTTCAGCCTCCTGAGTAGCTGGGATTACAGGCGTGTGCCACCATCATGCCCGGCTAATTTTTTTTTTTTGTATTTTTAGTAGAGACAGGGTTTCACCATGTTGGTCAGGCTGGTCTCGAACTTCCGACCTCGTGATCTGCCTGCCTAGGACTCCCAAAGTGCTGGGATTACAGGCGTGAGCCACCGTGCCCGGCCATTATGTCATTTCTTTACTGGATACCTTTGCTTGTTAAAGTCTCTGAATCTGAGGTCTGCCCTTTCTGACAAACAAGGGTGAGAGGTGTTAAAAATAGGCTATTATGAAAGACTTTCTCTTCACTTACCAGAGGCATTGAAATGGTATTGAAGAACAAACATTACTTTCACTACGTGACTCAATGCTACTTAATCTACCACTCGTGGTAGGAAAATGCTTATTGGGATAACTCTGGCTTAAATAATGTTCAAGGATGGGCTTGCTTCCTCATTAAAACTGCATAATTGGAGATGATGGTTTGAGTCAGTGCTCTCTAACCTTTCCCCCTAGAGACATGCTTTCGGCTCCTTGGGTTTTCTCATTTTAACTCCTAAGAGTTAAAATGACATGGTCACCATCATTCACTCCTTCAAATAATATTTATTGAGCACCATCTATGCGCCAGGTCTTGTGGACATGAAAGCAATGAGACACAACATCTGCCCTTCAAAGTCTATAAGGTCAGAATCGTGGTGATGATTTTAAGAATTTAACATTTATTGAGCACTCACTGTATGCAAAGCACCATTTCATGTGCTTCACTGGTATTAATATTTGACTTCTCCCAACTACCCAGAAGGGGATTTTATTATCCCCATTCTACCAATAAGGAAATCAAGGCATGGAGAGGATTATTAACTTGTTAATAGAATGACTAAAATGTATCGACCACTTACCATGTATGCACCATTCACTATTTTCTTCATTGCAAGTACCACGGTGTTAAGCGTATTATCTGGTTTATCTCAATTAATCCTCATAAAAAACCTATGAAATGAGTCCTTTTATTAGGTTTGTTTTGCTAATGAGAAAACAAAGTCTGGGAAGCAAAGATGCTTGAGGTCACACCGAGATGAAATAATCGTTGGAGAGAAATCGAACCCATGCCTATCTGTCAGACTTCAAGATCCATCCTCTTGCCCAGGGACTGAGTTGTCTAATGGGGGTGGAGAAATATGTGAAGAAGCCATTCCAGGACTCCAGGAAATGTGAGCGGAAAAGTGTGGCCTCTTTCGCTGCACGGTCAGTCCTAGAATGTAGGCAGCTCCCAACACTTTTATTGGTTTCCACTTTGGCTCAGAGAACGATAGACTGACAATTTGCAGTAAGACCCTTACATATAACTGGAGGAGAAAAATAGAAGACGGAATTAGAGAAAATATTTATGGCTAACCTCGTCTGATTTCTCCCGGACACCTTTCAGTAGAAGCCTCTTTTTCACTAGCACCCTGCCTGCAAACTGTGGTCTCTCTCCGGACCACTGCCATGGCTCCTCCTCCATCGATCTGGTCCAAGTCAGCATAGATAGCCTTTGACTGCATTGATGTAGACGCCTCTTGAGTGGTTGGCCTGCTCGCAACTGGGTCCCTGATAAATCGCAGGGCAGCCAGAGGACCCTATCAAACCTAAGTCAGATCCCGACTCTGCTCCTGCACCCTCGGAGGCACCCCACCTCGGTGACAGCCCCAGCCCCTTGCTTGCTTATCCTTACCCTCCCTGCTCACCCTCCCCGTCTGCTCCGGCCACCCAGCTTCCCAGCTGCTCCTCCTGTTCCTCCCGGTAGCTCTAGCCCCGGATTTTCAGCTGTGCCTGGCACTGTCTTCCTCCAGAGAGGTGCAGTTTTCTTCCAAGCGCTGCACTCCAGACCCACTGTCAGTATCACTTCCGCAGACGGGGACCTTTCCTGATCGTCTTATCCAAAACAGCCACTTCCTGTCATGTTCTACCCCTGCAAACACCCTCTGCAAACACCAGACCCTGACACATGGGACTGTCTGCTGGCTAGTCCGTGGTCTGCCCTCCGCGCTCAGTGTAAGCTCCAGGAAGGCAGGCACTTTGTCATTCGGATGCAAGGCTCCAGTTCCAGCGCCTCCTACAGGACCTGGTACACAACCACAGCCGCCCTCCCATCATCACGCGTGTTCATAAAGGTCCTAAGGCAGGCAGCAGAATCTCCCCCGTGCTCTCCAGGATCCCAAATCTCTTTGTCCTAAGATACATCTTAACAGGCAGCCAGCCAGCGTCCTTTCTTACTGCTCTCAGGCACTTATCTGGAGGTGACAATTAAAAAGTGAAGAAGGCGTTACCAGGAAACAGCCCGTAGCCTATTCCCATTAGCTTAACAACCCCTAAGCTTCGCCGCCTGGGGCCTGAGGGGATGAGCGCAGGTTCCCCGTGGGGGAGGGGCAGAGTTGCCAGGTCCTGGGGGGCTGGGAGCACCTGGAGAGCGAAGGCCAGGAAGGCACTTGGAGAGGGCGCAGGGAGAGGCTGAACCTCAGGGTCAGAAATGAGGACCCTCCACTCCTTCCCCTCCATCCATATTCTCAGCAAGCACTGTCTAGAAGATGAATGAACAATATCTACCGCACAAAGGGATATCACTGCTCTTCAATCGAAGCCACGTGACGTCACGATGCGCAAAATACAAGATTCAGACGAAAATCATCGTCTTTTGGTCATTAATATTTTCTAATTTGAAACATATTCTAAGAACAGCTAGGATTTGCAATTGGTCCGGAGGTCTGCTAAAAGTTCTAGACCTATGAAAGAGATCCTTATACTTGAAAGTAATTAATTAGTATACAAAGCAATATATGAATGAAAGTATTCATTCATTTCTTTACAGTTTCATTTAGTCATTCATCAGGAAATATTTGGTTAGTGCCTAATAGGTGCCAAGGACTAACTCAGGTGCCTAGATTTCTCTCAGAATTCCTGCAGAAAAGAAAACACAATTAAGTGCAAGAATAAAAAACATTCATTTGTGAGGAAGATCCCATGTAAATACTGGGCCCGCACCAAGAGTTTTATATGCATTACATAATCTAATTATCACAAGTAAAATGTGAGGTGAGCAAAATCCTTATCCCCATCTGACAGATGAAAACGCTGAGGTGCAATGAGGTGAGGAAACTTGCTTCTGAGTGCACAGCTGGCTGCAGTTGGACCCCAGGTCTACTTGGCTCTTGACGATGCCTTTCCACAGCCTCGCCGTGTCATCCACCACAGCACCAATCCCTCTATGAAGGCTGGGAATGTGTTTTTATCTCCAGCTGCCACCTCTATCATCCTAAGCATCCTACTCACCATCACTAGGGGCTGGGTAAGTAGACGGAGAGAGCAAACATGCCCAAGTCCATCATCACTTTTGAAATACAAACAGGGCCTATGTTCAACTAATAACTGAATCAGATCACATCACCTCCTTAGGCCTTTGGCATTTCCTCCTGCCTCTGCCTGGACTGCTTCTCCCGGCCCTGTGCTTGGCTAGTCTCTCACTTTTTTTCAGGTCTGATCAAATCACCACTTGAGAAATGGCTTCCCTGACCACCCTATATAACAGGGCAACCCTCCATCATTCTCTACCCCATGAAGCCAGGTTTATTCTTATGTAATGCAATTAGGACTATTCAATATTGTGTTATATATTTATTTGTTTGTTAGCTTTTTAGGCTCGCCCACAAGAATATTAGCTGTGTGAAGGCAGGGGCATCTCTGTTCTTGTCTATTGTTATTTTTGCAGCACCTAGAACAATACCTGGCACATAATAGATGCACAGCCAATATTTGTTGAACAAATGAATGCATGTACGGACATATGAAAGAACATCCCATAAAGAGACAACTTCAGATGACAGGAGCTGGCCTGAAGATTCTATCTGGAGATGCCGCTAAAGGCAGCATCCTCCGTCTAGGCTCTCAAATTACCCCCATAGCTATAGACATCACAATAGACGCAGGGGGAGAATGATAAGACTAAGGGTTCTTCCTTGGGTCCTTCCTGGCAATTCGCTATGACTATTTTAGATAAACGATCATAATAAATTAAATGCATGGGCCTTGGAGGCAGGAAGAGCTGAGTTTAAAATTCAGCTTGGCCACTGCACGACCTTGAATGAGTTATCCTGCAACTTACTCAGATTCTCATCAGTAAAACAGGGATTATACTCGAAAGTTATAAGGAACAGGACTCAGCCCAGATGTCCCCTCCTCTGAGAGGTCTCCCCTGACCATCCACATCTCTGTTGTCCCAATTCCTGCCCTCATAATTTTGCTTTTATAAAGCTATTGTCATCGTGAAGCTTTTTTTCTATGCCGAAATTATCTTTTCCTTTATAAATTTACTTGTATATTCTCTATCTTCCCCCAGTTGGAGGGCAAGATCCCCAGGGATCATCCCCAGCCTATTCACCTCCAGGTCCAGGTAGTAGAAGGGCGTCTGACACATAGTAGGAACTCAAGAAATAACTGCCATGTAATCGAATAAATGTAAGCATATAAAGCACGTGGTATGTAAAAAGCACTTGTTTCGTGGCAGATATCATTGTTACCGTTGTCATCCTTGTTGGTGGTGCTATAAATTCTATTTCTTGGGAAAGAAACTTTTTTTTGAGCTGTTGCCGGACTCCAAACGGCCCAGAATAAGTCTGGCTCAGGAGAATAGGCTAACACACGACTTCGCCATTGTGTTTCCAGGCTTACAAATCAAAATGCGTCCATACCTGGTTTCTTTCAAGCCCTGGACCCTTTGTTCTACGATAATTGGTAAGTTGCTTGTTTCCCAGTTAATATAAATTTTCCATGGTCTGGTTATTCCGGGTAAAGACACACTATTCCCTCGTATCCCTGTGGTGCCTAACAGTTTCAGCACACTTTCTCAGCCCTCCTCTGATACAATCCTTTCCACACACCTGGAACATATGATTGCCCCCATTTTATAGATTCGAAAGTGGAGGGCAGAGATTTGAGCAGCCTGCCCAAGTTTATGCGGCCGAACAAGAATTAGACCTGGAGACTTGAACTTTGATCAGTCTGACTTCAAAAACTCACATTCTTATCCAGAGAGTAAGGTTTATCTCTAGAGCTTGCCCGGGGCTAAATAACTAGCGTGGGGCAAGGCTGCAACCAGAACCCAAGTCACTTGCCCTTACTCCGCTGTTCCATCCACAGTCTCAAATCTAATCCCAAGGGGGAAAACAAGAAGAAGCACTCAGCAGTGTACCCAACTTTCTAATAAAGGAAAATAGCCAAAGGCAATTCTGATATAAAACGCATTTATGGCTTTTCATTTGGGCATTTCTTCTGTACCAAATGGTACCGTACGCATAGAATAGATTTGACTCTTCTCTACAGCATCATCTTGGCCCAGAAGCTATTCATATCTCTCTGGGGTATAAAAGAGAGGCTCCTAAATACATAAAAAAGTTCCAAGGATCTGATATATTGAAGTGATTTAGAGTAAACCCTCTGCAGTTTATATAGAGATATTTATATGCCGCTGCCCTCACTTACCAAGCCATTTTTCCCCTATAGAAGACCTTGACCCTCTGTCTCATTTTTGTATCTCCCATGTTGCCAGGTTTCATGGATTTTTCATGATCCAGTAAAGCATTACGGAAGTTTCTTTCAAATTCGTTACAAATAGAATGGCTGCTGCCAACTCTGTTTTTATCTCATTCTGCCCTTCGTAACTATTTTCATTAAAAACAATAACTGTATTCTACCCACCTTAATATCTAAACTGTACAATTTCCATAGAAATGGCTTAGATGTGGCTTTAAGAAGAAAGCTCAGGGGTGATTTTAGAGTATTCCTTCATTTCTGAAAGCACTCAAGTAATTAAGACCAGTGATCTTAATTTTTGTACTAACAGAAACTGCAGAATGCTGGCCTTTTTTTTTTTTTTTTTAACCCACCTCAGTGTCTAGCAGTGTTGCAGAAACATGAGGCCTTTCCTTAATCATAAATGGACACTATAGCTTTTCAATTAGATTAGTCTTTGGAGAGAAATGCAAAAGAGCTAAGAAGCTCCTTAAAAAAATCTTCCCTGCTTCACCGCTTCTCATTTGCCAAGAAGAGATGTTTAGCTAAAATGCAATGCTGCTGTCTTCTTATCCTGCCGCAACAAAGTTCTCTCGATCTTGAACCCTGAGCTAGCTATCTTACAAAGATCCTTGAGGTTTTTCTTTTGGTTTGCATGGCCGCATTTGGTTTTCTGAAACAATTTTTTAAAAAGGGTTGTGTAATATAGTGTCTTACATCTGTGTGTCCAGAGAGAGTTTCATTAGTCCCTGCTTCAGGCTGGGGTAGCAGGTAGGGGGATATTGAAATTGTTTTTTAAATGACACAGGTAGAAGGAGAGTTCTCATTTAGATGAGCGGAATTCAAGACAAATGCTTTCAAATATGATCCAGGTATTTCTTTCCCCCTGTAATTTCTCTAAGCTCATTATCTCTAAAACTTTTGCATTGTGCATTTTCCTGCTGTTATGCGTAGCTAAATAATACTGATATATTAATAATAGGATTATCTTGCTGTGCCTCCTGAATTTTAATTTCTAAAATTTTAAATAATTTTAGGCATTACTTCAGTGTCCCAGAATATTTGAGGGCGCTCAGAGGATGTCTTTTTCTACAGGGGGAATGCAAAAAAATGAGGGAGGCAACAACTGAAAATTCCAAATGGCCATTTTAATGACTTTCAAATGCCTCCAAATTATTGAATCATTTCATTCATGGAGTTTGCTTTGGAAACAAATATATCAGCAATTCCCACTCGCATCTCAGATTTCTCTTCTGTGTGTCTGTGTATGTATATAATGTCTTTGAACGGACCTCAGTCTGATACCCTCGGACAAAATAATTTCTCAGACAAAATGAGCAATATGAATACGGCCACACTGCTGGAGACGCTCCCCATTCATGTGCAAGTTAAAGTTGAAACTATGTGTTTTCAAAGGTGCTTTCTCATTAGTTTGCAGACCTAGACTAGAAGTGAACCACTGGGCTCTGAAGTCTCTCATTTTTATTACAATGTCTTAAAAATTTGATGTATCTTGAAATCCACTTTAAATGCTATCTCTATACGTTCTCCTCGGAAAAAGTTCCCAAAACAAGCAAATGAAAGGTCAGTAGGAGGAAAAAAAAAAGAAATTATAAATCCAGTGAAAATAGTGTTACATGTTAGAGGCATGTAAATAGATGGTGTTTTTTTCTTACTGTAATATTCAGGTAAGCAAGCAAGCACTCTCCACTTTCTTATGTGGTTAGAATGACTAAATTCCTCCTATAATCAAAGAGCTGCTTGCCAAAGATCACCCCAGGGAACATGAGAATTTCTAACTTTAAATAGAACTTGTAAAACTTAAAAAAAAATTTAAAAATACCAGTTGTTACAAATTACTGAAAAATGAATATAAAAACCTATTCTGGGGTAAGCAGACTCTATAAAGATAGAAGGATAAGCTCTCCCTGATTACAGACTACAGTAAAAGATAGTGTGTATTTATCACAACATTAGAAAATTAAAATAAATTTCTCCCAAAGAAATAAAAATATAAAAGCGTTCTCAACTTGTGAAGCAATAAAATTATTTGTGTGCCAGCCTTCTTTTAATACCACTGTGATTTTTTTAATAAAAGTCGTTCAGTTTGATTGTAATTAAATATGTAATGAAAAACCACTGCTTCAGGGAAGCGATGCAAGACACTCTCTAACTGTTAGTTTAATGTATTTCCAACTGACTTTGCATCAAACGAAAATGATACTCTGTGTATGCCTGGTCTTAATATAGAATTTGTTCGGCAATTTCTGTGTTTTTTAAAGGGGACCTGGGTAGAAGCAGGCATTGCCTTTGAAATAGTGGCTGAGTCTTCCCAGACCATGACATTCCCAAATAAAATTGATAGTATAAATACAGTGATGGAAGGGAAAGTCGACTTTGGACATTTACCTCGTGTCAGCTAATTACAGGCACAGCACAAACGTGACCAGGGCCTAGGTTTTCTTCTTGGTTGACTTCCTAAGCTCAGCTGCAATGATGAACAGTGAGGCATCATTTCAATGGCTTTAAAAAATGCCAGGCTCAGTTTGTGCCCCCACCCCCACGAGCAAAACCCGTTCAATGGACAGCACAATTCCCAAGGCCCTGGGAAGAGAAACATATCAACTCAGGTGTTATCCTTTGGAGAAATTCCATCAAATGAATGAGAAATCAGCTGGGATGAAATGAAAGCATAAACCTCCGTTGGAGACTATGACAAAGGTCAAGCTGCCTCAGGGACAGACCTCCTAAAAATACTTGGGAGGTATTTCTTGGGTGTTAAGCATTCCCAAAGTGTAGCAATAGAATGGGCAACTGGAGATAAGGAAATGTAAAGTGGAAGAAAAAAATGTAGACTGTTTCTGAGGAATGTTTCTCCCCTCCCCAAAAGTAACCTTCAACATCCAAACTCTTAAGCCTCAGAGAAGAGTTTCATTGTCAAGAAGTTTCCCAGAGCCCCTGCTCCGTTACACAGTTTCCGCTAGAACTCTCTGTCACTTGTAATCTGCTGATGAGGGTTAACGTATTGTGTCCTGATATGGCAGATTAAAAATGAAATCAATAAATGCCTAAAACAAATGGGCTTTTGAGATGTCCTATTCAATCTGAGTCTTTAAGGGTGAGGTGAGAGGTGGAAGAAGGAAATCAGGACGGGGGTGGGAAAACGACCACTTAAGCAATCAATTTCCTTCCAAAATGTTGTGTGGACCAAGCGATTTCAAGGTATCTATCCTTCCTTTTTCAGAGATCTGCCTTAAGTAACAAGAATGGCCAAAAGAGTTTGTGCTGCTGAGACACTTTGGGCTTTATTGCGTCCATGTGTGTGTGTGTGTGTGTGTTTCCATTCATTTGTTAAAATCATACTTTTGGGCAAGTGAAGGAATCCATCGCGTGAGATACTTAAATATTCAAGACGTGAACTTGTCTTTCTGAAGGATATTTAAACAAAGTGAGGGAGCCAGGGTCCCAAATCTACCCGATTCCTAGTCTCTTGAAACCTGTCCCACTTGACAGTAAATTAAAGGTAAACTTCACCCTGAGCTGCCTGCCCCCTCCCTCCATCCTGTGGGTTGAGACTTCTGGGACCTCACCCGTTAATTCAGAGTCATCACTATCAAGAGGTAGAAAAGAGATCTCTGAGGTCATTTCTGCTCTGTTGCAGTGTTCAGAGTTGTCCCTGTTGATTATGTTTCCCGTGTAGATAACCCGTGTTATTAAGGTGCAAATTGCAACTTTTAAGTAATGATTGCTAATAGTCTAATGTTTACTGCCACACAAGGACATTCATGAAAACAAAATCTGCATTATTCATCTCCATATTAAATAAACAAAATAAATTGAGGGAGATATTCTTTCTTGCAAGACTCTCCTCAGGTCTGGGTGATCAGAAAGCCTCTAAGAGTCAGCAAGAGGGAAACATCTAATTGCTCTGGGTGGGCAGGGGGTAGACTCCTATAACTTACATATATATTAGATATTCACAAGATGTGCTCACAAAAGATTTTGTGTTCTATTGCAGTTGGCTGTCATTAATATAAAAACAGTTCAGGATGGTGAAATAAAATACGTATTATATATGTGTGCGCACAGAGGCTGAGATTGGCTGTAGAAAATCAAGAGTTAGATTCTAAGTCTACAATTTTAAATTTTTAACCACTCTGCATCCTGCAAAATGCAAACAAATCAAAACACCATTCTATTTTACTTTCCTGCCATTTTCTCTATCTCCCTTGAAATGCATAGAAGGCAAAAATGCTGGTACTGAATCCTGCAATATTTTCAGGTAACAGTGGATGCATTTTAATGGTGAGTGAAATATACATCCAAGGAAGCAAGCATGCACACACAACACAAACCCCTGGGGTACTGTAGGCTGCTTTTTCAACTTTTTTTTCTTGCCCTAAGTAATAGTATGGTGGAATAGCACAGCTTAAGAAAGCCAGGAAGAATGACATTTCAGAGGGAAATACTCTGATTTAGCTGTTTCCTTAAAGAGAATTGTCCCCTCACATCCCTTGCCCCTGAAGGGGGAGGAACATAACAAATAAAGACTAAAATTCCTCATCACTTACAATATCATCCTGTTTATTCTGTTTAGATACCTGTTTTAGTAGAAAGTTCTGTAATTGATTCCTTGAAACATGGAACTTAAAACTAATAATACAAAGGAATCAAATTGCCTGGAACAGTTCTTGGGAAAAACAGCGCTCCGGGAGAGCCTCAGCTCTGATCCACTCATAGGCTTTTTCTATCTCCCATTATTCATTAATCAAGCTAGAAATCAAGCTTTCAACATCAGTCCTTGGGTGTAATTACTTACAGTTGTGCATTGTGTTTAATTTTAAGCAGTGATAAAAGTTAGTATGGCCATAATCTTAGAACCCACCTTCTCCCCTTCCCTGGATGTTAACTGACTACAGAACCCCAAAGTGGCTAACTTTACTTGTGAATAACCACTTCAGCTGAAATAGAGTAGGGCATTGATGACCTTAGATGAACAGAAGAAACACTGCATGAAAAACTGTCTCCTCTATTAATATGTGAGCAAATAAATAAGGCAAGAGGGTCCTCACTGTGTATGAAATGAATTATCCTTTTTCAGCTTAAAAAGGGTTTCCATTTTTGGTGAAAATAATAAGAATCATACAAAACAAACATACAAAGACAGTAGGAATATAATAGGCCAGAAAACTGAAACTATAATTACAAGTTTCTAACACACACACACACACACACACACACACACACACACACACACATACACACACCAATAAACTAGCCAGCACCAACAGATACAGCTTAATGAAAAGGACCTAATTTAAATAATGTGGTACAGTGTTATGTTACGTACACCTGGATCCTTATCGATCGGAGGATAATTATAATCAAAGTCGAGCAATTCTGAGCAATGCACTTTTTGTAATGAGCTTACTAAAGGAGACATGTCCAGTCATTCTGGTAATTTAAATTACTGCCTAGTTGTTGATAGTCTTTACTGGAACAACAAGAAAAAAAAAAGAGTAATTTTCAGAGCAGTATCACTTCTTGCTGGACCGTATCCCAGGGTTCTCTTTCGAGACAACAATAAGGACGTTATCTCTAATAATGTAGCTACACTTAAACTTATGTTGCGAGAACTAGATGCAGCAGGCTCACTGTTCCTGGGTCTCAAAGGCCATTGAACACATCCACACGCTGTCAGATTGCAAAGCAGCCTAAGTTTTAGGAAATAAGTGAGTTAAATGCAGAGAGACAACGGTAGGAAAGAGACATTGTTTTCCAAAGAAGTAACTGGAGTTGAAAAAAGAAAACTTCACTGATGAGGCAAATTCCAAATATATACCTCACTAAAAATATTTTAATTATTTTGCTTTTAGGGAAACAATCAGAAAATATATGAATCCACGCTTTATCAATATTTCTGCATGCCACTCGAACCAACTTACAAATAGTTAGGGAAGCAATTCTGTGCTCAGAAGGAATGATAATTGTGGATATTTTGAGACACTCAGGCGAGGAAGGAGGATGAGTTTGGTGGTTCAACACATTTAGACAAGGGATGCCCACTCTCCTCAGATTCCTAACTAACTTTGGATTTATTCTAAGGGTGACTTTGCAAAGTTTATGAAAGTGTTCCACCAAACTTCTCCCTATGTTTTGCTAGAGTTGGAACAGAATGAAATGTGGAGGTGGGTCTGCAGAAGACCAGCCTTACCTAATATTGCCTAAATCAAGAGGGCAAAGACAGAGAGAGAGGAAAAAACAACTAAACTTAAGCTTTTTGCGAAAGCCCTGATTCAACTAAAGGACACAAAGAAATAAAAACGCCCACATTAAAAGCCAAACAAGATAATAATTGTGCATGTCTGGCTCTGAATATAGAGGGCAAGGTTTGCGTCACTGGCACTGTGAGTTACCATGGTGAGTGATTTATTGATATATATCAAGAATGAATAGATCAAAGGCAGCGAGATGACAGGTGATCAATCAAATGTCAAATCAAAACTAGCAATCAAGTGGAAAGCTGATTTTTCAGTGGGTGGGTCTGGCAGAAGAAAAATGAACTTTCATATTACATTTCCGAGAAACAAAACCCCAGCATACTATTAAAAAAGCAATTAAGCAACCCAAAAGAAAAAAAAAAAACTTTAGAAGGTCTATTGTACCGATCCATTAACCTGTTCTTATCTTTTTTAGGGGGCAGTAAGTAAGGATTCAGATGGGATAGTTCTTACAGTACGAATCATTTCACAAAGTTTGCAACTCTCTAGGCAAAGAAAATCCAGAGCTGTTTAAATTTCTACGGGGAATTTCCCCCATACAACCCTTTTTGTTTTTCTTAAGAGTAGGGAAATTGTTAATTAGATTTCCAAATATGGATCCTTTTAGAAAATATATGCAAAGGTTCATCCATTCCCTGGGGGCATTTTGTCCACCTTGGTGATCAACGCTAAACTCCTATTGCTCGCCCCAAAGCCTGCCTGCATGCAGCCCGGGTGTTAGGTATGCCTCACACTTCAGCGCCCCAAGCCCCAGTGAGAGGAGACGCTATCCCTGGAGGCCAGAAGCCACTGGCACTGACCACGCAGAGGGATGCAGGGGTGGAGGGGGCGTCTCCCTACTCCGCACCCCAAATCCTCAATCCGACTTTGGCCCGAGAGGCAAGAAACAGACTGGGAGAAAGTTAGGGGTGGGGTAGAGGGTGGAGGAAAGAAAGTTTAAGGAGGAAAGGCTTGGTGGGATAGCTTCCCCCAACCCAACCGGAGCTTGGAAGGGGAGGATTTGGGAGACCAGAGAAGGCGAGAGAGGACGGGGTTATTACAGGGGCACCCGGCGAAAACTCCCCCGAAAGCTTAAGTGGGTGGTGCCCCCGGGCACCCAGGGGCAAGGAGGGCGGGCGAGGAGCTCGGCGCACAGGGCAGCCCCGAAGCGGAGCCGTTTCTCTTACCTGCCGCCCGCTTGGGTGCCTGCTGTTTTCTCCTCGGCATCCTCTACTTCGCTCCAGTCCCACTTCTGGCGCCCCAGCCCCGAGCCGCGCGCCGGGGCCCGCTGTCTGTCTGGCCTCTCTGGGTCTCCTCCGCCTCTTGCCCGGTGGCTCCTAGGACGTCACTCGGCCTCTGTCCCCCTGACGATCCCCCCTGCAACTCCTCCACCACGGGCCAGAGACCCCCCTCTCTGGGTGGCAGACACGGGTGGCTTGTGCCGGCTGCTTTGAAGTAGAGGTTGGTTCTGCCTTGTTTGTTTGTTTGTTTTGGATTTTTTTTTTCCTCTCTCTCTCTTTTTTGTTTTTGCTTTTGGAATTTTTTTGTTTTTGTTTTTGCGTTTTTTTTTTGGTGACTGTTGAGACACTTGATTTCTTTATTAAACATCCAAGACCGGGTTCGGATGGAAGGGACGAGGGGCGCACACGCGCCACACGCACACTCGCGCGTAAAGATAAGGAAAAAAAAAAGGCAATCCTGGGAAGGTTGTGGGTTTCTTCTTCTTTTTCTTCTTCTTCCTTCTCCTCTTTCCCTCCTCCTCCTCCACCTCCTCCTCCACCTCCTCCTTCTTCTCTTCCTCCTCCTCCTCCTCCTCGCCGATCTCTATGGCGGATTCGTGCCGGGGGGAGAACGATCACTCACTGTAGGTTTGTGGCTGCTGTCAGATCCCCGTCTGTGAGTGATATGCGAGAGGACAGGAGCGGGTTTTGGAAAGACAGAAAATCTGGAATTCACTCACTCACACACACACACAGACACACACACAGACACACTCACACACGCACTCACACGCGCACGCACCCCCGCTTCCTCGCACACACACACTCACACCCCCCACATATGCACACACACACAAACACACACACACACACCCTCGCACACACACACAAGACAGGGCGAGGCGATGCCAGCAAACATCGATCCCGCTGAACAAACTGAACATTAACAAACTCCTCCTCCTCCTCCTCTCCCCGCGACCTGATGACAGGGAGAAATTTACTCCCCAGCCGCAGAGCGCCAGGCAGCGGGAGCCTGTTAAAGGGACAGCGTCCCGCAGGGGAGAGGGGCTGGGGGCGGGGGCCCCGGCGCGCCGGCCCAGGCCCCTCCGTGCGCCCTCTCCGCCGGGGCGAGGGCGTGCCCACCGGGCGCGGGGACACCCCTCCGGGAGGAGGAAGGGGCGGGGGCGGGAGGAAAGGAGGTGAGGAGGGAAGGGGTGCGGGAGAAAAGGAGGCAGGGTGATGATGGCTGAACTCTGAAGCTGGGAGGCTGTGGAGGGAGATTCAGGGGGCCAGGTTGGCTGACCAGCAGGGACCATGCACAATATTAGGAGAGGGAGAACTTAGGTTTGCTTGGGGCTGGGAAGGGGGAGGGGATCTTATCCAGTGAGGATCTCCATCCTCTAAGTCTTAACCTGCCCCCCCAAAATGTCCTCCCCACGCCCCCTTCAATTTAGTGCCCCTGTCCCTCCCACCTTCTCGCTAATCAATGGGTGGTCACAAAAACAAAAATCTCCCTCTGTCTACGTTAAGGTCTAATCACATACTCCTCTTTTTGTTTCCTTTGAAGAATGTTTATTGAGCACCTACTACGTGCCTATTCTGGAGACACAGAGGCCACAGAGAAAGGGAAGGTGGTTGGCCCTGTTGGCATTTATATTCTAATTGGGGAGTGCAGACAAGTGCCCCCCAACTATCCAATCTTTGCTTAAATGTCCCGTTTTCCCAAAGGTCTACCTCACTTAAAATATCACACACACACACACACACACACACACACACACACACACACACACACTCCCTGTCCCATTTCTCCATTTTATTATTCCCCAGTGAGCTGATCAGTGTTGCACAGGTTATAGACAGTTTTCTATTCTGTTGATTGTACAAGTGCCCCTCTTGAATGTAAGCTCCAACAGGAGGAAGGATTTTTGCCTCTTTGTTCTGTTATATCCCCAAGTGCTGGCAAAGCACAAGACATATAATAAGTGCCCAATGGAATATTTGTTGAATGAATGAAAAGTAAGCAAGCAAATAAACAAGATACTTTGAGTGATTCGCTCCACGAAGATGTTAAGCTGAGTGCTGTAATAGTGTCTAAAAGGGGGTGGGTGGCTCTAGATTCAATGTAGGAGATCGCATTTGAGCACAGAGAGATTGAAACGAACATGTGATTATTGAGTTCTGCTATTGGCCAGGCACCTTTTGAGGTGTTGGGGACAGGTCTGTGAACAGGGTGAACCTAGACCATGCCCTCAAGGAGTGCTCCTTCCAGTGAGAGGGAAAAGCAACTGAGGGCATTTGATGCAGGCTGGGACTAGAGGTGTTCTTTTTTGCTTTATTTATTTATTTTTATTTCAATAGCTTTAGGGGTAAAAGTGGTTTTTGGTTACATGGATGAATTGCACAGTGGTGAAGTCTGGGATTTCAGTGCACCCGTCACCCGAGTAGTGTACATTGTACCCAACAGGTAGTTTTTCAGTCCTCACCCCCTTCCCATACTCTTCGCTTCTGAGTTGCCAATGTCCATGATATCTCTCTGTATGCCTTTGCGTACCCATGCGTTAGCTCCCACTTATAAACAAGAACATGCAGTATTTGGTTTTCGATCCTGAGTTACTTCACCTAGAATAATGGCCTCCAGCTCTATCCAAGTTGCTGCAAAAGACATTATTTTGTTCTTTTCTATGGCTGAGTAGTATTCCACGGTGTATATATGTGTGTGTGTGTACATATATATGTGTGTGTATATATATATATACATATATATACACACACACACAAACACATATATGTACACACACACATATACATATATATACCACATTTTCTTTATACACTAATCAGTTGATGGGCACTTACGTTGATTTCGTATCTTTGCAATTGTGCTGCAATGAACATACGCGTGCAGTTGTCTTTTTGACATAATGACTTCTTTTCCTTTGGGTAGATACCCAGTAGTGGTATTGCTGGATCAAATGGTAGATCTACTTTCAGTTCCTTGAGAAATCTCCATACTGTTTTCCATAGAGGTTGTGCTAATTTACATTCACACCAGCAGCGGGTATAAGAGTTCCCTTTTCCCCACATCCACACCAAAATCTGTTGTTTTTTGACTTTTTAATAATGGCCATTCTGGCTAGGGTAAGGCAGTATCTCACTGCAGTTTTAATTTGCGCTTACCCTACGATTATTGATGTTGAGCATTTTTTCATTATGTTTGTTGGCCATTTGTCTGTCTTCTTTTGAGAAATGTCTATTCAGGTCATTTGTCCACTTTTTAATGAGATTATTATTTTTTTTCTTGTCATTTGTTTGAGTTCCTTGTAGATTCTGGATATTAGTCCTTTGTCAGATGCATAGTTTGCAAATATTTTCACCCATTCTGTAGGTTGTCTGTTTACTCTGATGATTGTTTCTTTTACTGGGTAGAATTTTTTTTAGTTTAATTAGGCTCCATTTATTTATTTATTTTGTTGCATTTGCTTTTGAGGGCTTAGTCAGAAATTCTTTGCCTAAGCCAATGTCCAGAAGAGTTTTTCCTAGGTTTTTCTAGAATATTTATGGTGTCAGGTCTTATGTTTAAAGTCTTTAATCCATCTTTAGTTAATTTTTTTATATAGTCAGAGACAGGGATAGTTTCATTCTTCTACATGTGGCTATCCAATTTTCCCAGCACCATTTATTGAATAGGGCAGGGGTTCTAAACCCCTGAACCATGGACTAGTACCTGTCCATGGCCTGTTAGGAACCAGGTGGCACAGCAGGAGGTGAGGGGGCGGGGGAAAGCAAGCATTACCACTTGGGCTCTGTCACTTCAGCAGGGGCACTAGACTCTCATGGGAGCTCGAACTCTATTGTAAACTGTGAATGCAAGGGATCTAGGTTGCACATTCCTTATGAGAATCTAATGCCTAATGATCTGAGGTCAAACAGTTTTATCCCAAAACCATCCACCCTGCCCCGGTCCAGGAAAAACTGTCTTCCATGAAACCAGTCCCTGGTGACAAAAAGGCTGGAGACCACTGGAATAGACCTTTCCCCAACTTATGTTTTTGTATGCTTTGCCAAAGATCAGTTGGTTGTAAGTATGTGGTGAATGTGTTCTTAGGAGGAGTGATTACTCTGAAATTGGCAAAAGGAAGGATGGTTACCAGGCGAGGCTTCAAGGGAAGAGGTAAGTCAAAGCTGAGTCCTAAACATAACAAAGGGGTAGGCAAAAAGGGAACTCTGATACTGAAGCCCTTGTATCAAAAAGTCACTGTGTAAGGCTTCTGCTTCCGCATTAAAATCTCCTGCGGCCCTTGTTAAGATACACATACCTGGGCCACGCCCTAGAGCAAAATTTTCTAACCCAGGCCCTAATGACATTGAGGGTCTGATAACTCTTTGTTAGGAGGGACTGTCCTGTTAAATGTAGGATGTTTAGGAACATCCCAGGCTTCAGTTGTGACAATGTAAACTGTCTCCAGATACTGCCCAATGTCCCCTGGTGGGCAAAATCACCCTTGGCTTAGCATCACTACCCTAGATCTTCTGAATCAGAAAATTCCGGATGAAGGCTTAGAGATCTGCATTTTGAACATGTAACCCGTCCATCCCTACAAGTGAACCTTCTGCTCACACCAGTTAGAGAACATCTGCCCCCAAAATGTTTGTTCTTTTGGAATCAGACATACTCAATGTTGTTAACTATAAAGCCAAGTCAGGCTTAGATATTGATGTAACTTAAGGGTTCAAGGGGTGACATTGTAATGGTGGCCGTCGCGATGGGGTTTCACCTGTGCCCACTCCTCAATACTCCTCCTCCCACCATGATCACCGCCACCCTGCCACCCCAGCAAGGCCCGCCCAGTCTGATCTGGGACACTTCCCACTACAACCCACCCACCTGCTTATGGGGAACTACCAGGTCTGACTAGTTTCATAAATATTTTTCTTAACAGTTCTTTGGGCTGTATGACACTCAACTTTCCCTATCCTACTTGTCAGCCACGAAGTGTTGTTGTCATTGTTTGCAAAGTGCTGTTTAATCATTTTTAACATCCCCACGCACTTCTCCATCTCACATGTGTGGTACAAGTTGTTAACTCACCTGCCCTAAATCACCCAAAAGGCCTCCACCCATGACCAACTCCACCCAGTCCCAGCCTAGTCCTTAGGCAGCTGAGGCAGAAAAATCCCGTTTTCATAGTTGGCAATGTCAACAAAAAAGGTATTAATTCTAATTACCCAACACATTTTTACAGAGCACTGTGCAAGGGACCATAGCCTATTGAGTAAAACCTCACAGCCCTGCAGCCAAGGAACCACCATTGTGGGATCAGGGGGTACTGCTTTATAAGATCGGGAGGCCTGAACAGAAGAGGAGTGAAGCTGCAGCAACCTCACCATGAAGCCGCCACGCTCTGTGCAAGCCCCATGCCTGCTGGTGTGGTGTTTTCATTACATTCAGCCAGTTATTTCACAGACATCTACTGCGCCTGTTAGGTCTACCAGGCCTTGCCCCAAGCACAGCAGATTTTGGAATGCATAAGGTAGGATCCTCACCTTCAAAAAGCTTTTGGATATTATAATAACATCCCAAAGACTGGGAACTAAAAAAGAGGGAATTTGGAAGCCGGGTCCAGCCTTGGAGACAATCAGGAAGGAAATGGGCAGGAGAAGATGACTTTGGATGACAGAATTTCCCTGAGGTTCTATCCAATATTCTTCTCAGAATTTTACATCCGCTCTTTCCTGGTTCTCAATAGCTGGTTATATAACGTGGGGGACTTGTAACAATTCTGCAGTACCTACTTTGTGGCTGGCTATTAACACATTGTTGGATCCACATTTCTGAAATGTTCTTTTATTAATTTGTATTTTTTTCATACTGTTACTAATAGTTAGCTTAGTTATCCACAAAAATGGTTTTGGCTTACACCAGTGGGATGTATAACACAATGGTACCCAGTGCCGTAGACAAGATGTTAAATAATATTGAATCACATAGTGAGAAAGTTGTTCCCTTTCAATTCTCTTTCAATGTGATAAAATCTCCATTTTGTGCTCATGTCTCTTTTATACCTAATACTTGCTAACTTCTATTTTTCAACAAAGATACCACAGATCTTAGGCTCAGAAGCTTGGGAGGGACAAGAGTATCTAGCTAGACTTTCAAAAATGTTTTGTTTTCAAGCATATAAAAGAAGCTCATCATCACTGATCATTAGAGAAATGTAAATCAAAACCACAATGAGATACCATCTCACGCCAGAATGGTGATTATTAAAAAGTCAAGAAACAATAGATGCTGGCAAGGCTGTGGAGAAAGAGGAACACTTTTACACTGTTGGTGGGAGTGTAAATTAGTTCAACCATTGTGGAAGACAGTGTGGTGATTCCTCGAGGATCTAGAATCAGAAATACCATTTGACCCAGCAATCCCATTACTGGGTATATTCCCAAAGGATTATAAATCATTCTACAATAAAGACACATGCACATGTAGGTTTATTGCAGCAATATTTACAATAGCAAAGACTTGGAATTAATCCAAATGCCCATCAATGATAGACTGGATAAAGAAAATGTGGCACATATACATACACTATGGAATACTATGCAGCCATAAAAAAGAATGAGATCATGTCCTTTTCTAGGACATGGATTAAGCTGGGAGCCATAATTCTCAGCAAACTAACACAGGAACAGAAAACCAAACGCTGCGTGTTCTCACTCATAAGACTCATAAGTGGGAGTTGAACAATGAGAACACACGGACACAAGGAGAGGAACAACACACACCATGGCCTGTTGGGGTGGGGAGCAAGGGGAGGGAGAGCATTAGGACAAATACCTAATGCATGAGGGGCTTAAAAACCTAGATGACGGGTTGATGGGTGTAGCAAACCACCATGGCACGTGTATACCTTTGGAACAAACCTGCACATTCTGCACGTGTATCCCAGAACTTAAAGTAAAAGAAAAAAAAGAATTAAAAAAGTTTTGTTTTTAAGCTTTCGATTTAGAGTTACCTTCTATTTTAGTAAAAGACCCTGCTCTCCTTGCGTAAGAGCAATCTAATGTTTAAACCCATTTAGTGGAATTTTAAAAATAAGTACATTTAAGGAACAATAGAGAGTAAAAAGTGATTCGGGTGGGATGTGGAAATGGCAAAATGTGAAAAAGATGGTGTGGGCATTGCTAGAATTGGAAAATACCGTGCTAAACCATAGACTCTGGCACTTGGCGAAACTTCCTGTAAGAGCTGGTGTCTTGGGATGAGGCTATGTTTAAGTCTCCAGGGAACTTCGCTTCCTAGGATCCAGCACTCGAACTTTGGGATGTGTAAGGGCATGAACTGATTGGTATGACTCAACCCTACCTTCCAGAGCAGTTGTTCACATGCTGGCTGAACATCAGAATCACCTGGGGATTTTTTATTTTTCAAGATAAAGAACCCCAGGCCCCACCCTAGACTTACTAAATTAGATTCCGGGATGCTGTCAGAAAAATCTGAAAATCTTAAAGCTCCCAGGTGATTCTGGTAAGGTGCTAGGCATAGGAAACTTTTCTGTACAAAAGTTGAATTTTATAACAAGTGAATAGAGTTTGCAGAGTTTCTTGCATGCAAGGAACAGAAAAGGCATTTGTTCTTGGATTCACTCAAGTCTTCTAACTACACTGTAGAAGCCTATCAATCCTCCCCCTCAAAGCACACAACATATCGAATTTGTTGTTAGTTCGCCTGTTTTACCACTGATGCAATTAAACAAATATTTGCCAAGCACCTACCTTGTGCAGGGCAGTGCTCTAATTACTGGGTTTTGGAGTAGCCTTGAGATACTTGAGCCCAGAGAGAATGTCTCAGTCACCATAGTGCCTCCCGTATAGGTTTCAGGACCTTTACTCTTTTTCTTTCCTTCTACAAAGTTCCTCCTCCAGGTCTATCTTTCCTCTTCACTCTAAACTCAAATGTGCCTTTGTTACCTACCCTATCTGTCCCACTCTTTCTCTGTATTTTCTTCATGTATTTGTATGTTTTTCCTGTCTGTCTTCCCAAATTCACATTTATATCCTCAGGTCGAGCACCATATTAGTGCTTATTAAAAATCTGTGGAAGGATTGAATATGAAGGTGAGCATACATGCAAGGAAGGTCTTTTAAAAATACCTTTGGTGCAATAGGGTTTTCTTTTCTTTTGTGTTTGGAGACAAGATCTTGTTTGCTCTGTCACCCAGGCTGGAGTGCAGTGGCTCGATCATAGCTCACTGCAGCCTCAAGCTTCTGGGCTCAATCAATCCTCCCTCCTCAGCATCCCAAGTAGCATGGATATCAGGTTCGAGCCACCACACTCTACTAATTTTATTTTTGTAGAGACAGGGTCTGTCTGTGTTACCCAGGCTAGTCTCAAACTCCTTAGCTCAAGCAATCCTCCCGCCTCGGCTTCCCAAGGTGCTGGGATTACTGTGTGAGTCGCTGTGCCCGGCTCCAATAGGGTTTTCATTAGATATGGAGATAACAACATTTTAGCCTATGTGCCTCTTTCTCAATTGATGCTGTCCTCCCCTCACCAACTTCCCTCCCTTTTCCCCCTTTCCTCTTGTCTATTGCCTCCTTCAGATCCTCTCTTAAATATCACCTCTTCCAAGAAGCCTTCCTGGGTGGATCTTTTGAAATTCACACTTCTCTAGTCTGTATCTTTTCAAAACAGAGTCTCAAGGTAGACTATGATCCCAAATGTATGAGTACACAAGCAGAGAGAACTAATTTATGCTTGCCTATCACAGTGATGGTTACTTTGGAGAGTGGGTCTAAGGAGGCTTCTGAGAGGCTGGGATTGCACTTAACCAGGGTGCTAGTTACTCCAGTGTGTTCAATAAGAGAACATTAATTCAGCTGCACACTTAGAATTTGTGCTCTTCTGTATATGCGCATAATGCTTCAAGTATATAAAAAGTAGTGCTCTCAAACATATTTCAGCCAGCTGGGGTGATTTTAAAAATCCCAATGTCCAGGCCTTACCCCAGACCCATTACATCAGTGTGTGGGGGTGGGATCCAGTTGACCGTATTTTTTAAAGCTCCCAGGAGATTCCAATGTGTGGCCAAGTTTGAGAGCCAGTGTACCATACGATGTTGCCCTTGAGGCTGTAAGTCATGCCTTCCTCTTATATCATTTAACTTGTTCAAGATATCCCTCTTCCCAGCAAGTATTTTGTGAAAACTTACAGGTAGCAATCTCTCGTTATTTTCTACTTTCCCAGGAAACCCCCACCATCATGTTGGTGGGGAGAGTAAAACAAGAGGAAGTCCCAGATCATGGAGAGTGACAGGAAGAAAATAAAGCAGGGTGTTAAGAGTGTTGAGATAGAGAGTACGGGGGTGGGGCAGAGCCCACGTTAGGATTGGGGTCAGGGAAAGTCTCTGGGAGGAGGTGACGTTTAAACTGAGATCTGGAAGCACCCAATCAGGATCCCAGCCCTGAAATTGGAAGAGGTGTCTGAGCTTCAGGAATAGAAAGATGCAACTGTTAGAACTGAGATCGAGAGAACCAGCCAGAGAGAGGGAAGCAGAAATGAGGCAGGAGAGATGGACTGGGAATAGACCACTGAGGAGGTCCGTCATCATACCAAATTTGAATTTTATTCTTCCAGCATGAATTGATCATGCTGATCAATTGATATCTTCCAAATGAATTGATCAATGCAATTCATTTACTTACAACCAACCCAGGAGAAACTATGTCTGATTCAACTGGGTGCAAATTTGTTTTCTAAAAATAGGTGAGGTTGATGACAATAAAGTTCGGGAATGCCCAAGCATTGGCAAGCTTTCTTCTAAGAATAAATCCTCCAAAAGTTACTAGGCACTCGTTTTTAAAACTATTTTGATTTGGTTAGGTGTAGAATTTTGCAACAGCAATTAAGCATTATGTATATTTTAAAGGGTATGATTGCTGACTGGGCAGATTGGGGCCATGGGAGCTGTTAGATTTAACATATATCACATTTCTCCCTTGGAGTTGGCTACTTAGTCAGTGACAGTGTTTGCTGCTGCTAAAGAATCCAAACCAAGTCGCTGGCCCAGTAATCCATTGCTCAACTTCATTAACCACAGGAAGACATTAAGTGAATGTAAGGACGGAAGCAGCCTGGAAACCATGTGATGAGCAGCCTTTAAGTTCTGGTATATTTTATGCCATCTCAAATGTGCATCAAGCTCTACTTCCTGGACTCATTAGAACTGTGTGCCCAAAGGTGCCTCTCAACTTTCAGAAGCAAATAGAGAATGATATAATTCGCTCTGAGAACACCTTTCTGTCTTATCCAGAGCATGTCTTAGCTATTATGATTAGGCATTAAGCATCCTATTGTCCTTAAAATTTCATGAGATTCTACCCCTGCGTGCTAGGATTATGTCAAAGCATCTTGTCTTGAAGGCAACAATACAGCTTGTCTTTTTTCCTTAACCATTACTGGGCACGCCCAAGAGGCTAAGGAACCCATGGGCTTAACATGGCTGAATACTCTAGGGCTGTTGCAAACTTTCTTTCTAGAAAGATTGTGTCTTGCTTTTGCTTCCCCAAGAAGCAGACGCTGAGATAAAGATTTGTGTGCAAGTAGTTTGTTTGGGAGTTGATTCTAGAAAACTCCAGGAGGGGAGTAGGAAAGTGAGTAAGGAAAGGGAAGGTGGCTGGTACAGGTGTGTTAACAAGCAAGTTATCACTGTGGGCCACTGGAGCTTAATCCTGCTAGGAATGCTGGGAGGTAGTGTAGATTCTGCACTTTCGAGATGTCTCTCCTAAAGGGTGAGAGAGCTGGGGTATTCATCCACCTACTCCTGCCAGCCATTGGGTGAGGGCCACTTCTGGCTTTCCCTGGAGGCAAAAGAGATGGGTGCTGGCAGTTCCTAGTTGAGTTGGTGTGTGAAGAAATGGGCGGGCAGGCAACGTCTGTTGGAGTAGAGTACCCTACACTGTGAGCTTTCTGAGAGTAAGAAACAAGACCGTCCTGTTCCGGCAGCACCTCTACTTTTTGGCATAATGCCAGGCACACAATAGACCTTCAATAAATATCTACCAAGTGCACCAGTGAGTTTCAAAGCTTAGCTCCATGACTCTTTTAGTTGCTCTCTCCCGTCCAGTCCTATTGTTTATAATCTGTAGTTTGCACTTGCTTATAAGTCTTTTGTATTCCCTGATTTGGTCAATCTTCACTTTCTCCACAAGTGAGCTTCCTCAGGAGCGGGGGCCTCTTTCCTTTTCCCCATTGTATCTCTGGTAGGGCTGAAGGGCTCTCATTGTTTGAGTTTTAAACAAAATGAAAGACATGTGGTCTGACATTTATGAGTGTGTTAAGCATAAAATGGGGGCAGAAGGTTTCAAATTAGGATAGTCCCAGAAGTCTTAGGACATATGATCACTGTGTACAGATCAGGTAGACTTCATGACAAAAGGTAAGTTTGGGTTTGGAATCAGAGAAAGCAACACTTAAAAAAAAATTCACCATTTACTGAGCCCTCAGGCAAATTGTTTAACCTCTCTGGGCTTCAGTTTTCCCACCTGTGAAGTGGGAATAATTATATCACTGACTATTATCAGCAGAGAGAGGATCACATGAGCAAAAATAAAATACTGAGCATTATACTTGATACATAGAAAGTACTCCCCAAGTTTTAGTTTTGTCATTATTTTATAAGCATTTGTTGATTGTTGTTTACAGAGTGTTTTCAGATGTATCAGAGGTCCAATCTAATCTGAACCGAGGAATAACATTCACTTCAGCTCAATCCCCTACATTTGCAAGGGCGCCAATTTACAAAACTGATCGGGGAAGCTGGTGTCCTCATGCAGGAAGTACAGACAACAGAGTACAAGTTCAAGCCACTGGGGCAGAGAGTTCCTGCTGCAGAGAGTTCCTGCTAGCGTTCTCTTCCCTCCACATGCCGACCCACTGTCTCCACTTATATTCATTAAGCACCTGCTCCATGCCAGGTGCATGATTGGGTATTGGGGACGTGGCAGAAAAGAAAGCACCTGCGTGGCTCTTAGGGAACTTAAACATTGAGGGAAAGACAGGCAAATGATCGTCATAATCACAATAGCCACTGGCATTTACAAAGCACTTGGTACTAAGCGCTGTTCTAAGCACTTTACAATATGAACTTAATCCTTAAAACAGTTTTGTTGCTGTTGTTTGTTTGTTTTTTGAGGTAGAGCTTCACTCCATCGCTCAGGCTGGAGCGCAGTGGCGCGATCCCAGCTCACTGCAACCTCCAGCTCCTGGGTTCAAGCAATTCTCCTGCTTCAGCCTCCCAAGTAGCTGGGACCACAGGTGTGTGCCACCACACCTGGCTAATTTTTTTTTTTTTTTTTGTATTTTTTTTGTAGAGACAGGGTTTTGCCATATTGGTCAAGCTGGTCTTGAACTCCTGACCTCAAGTGATCCATCCACCTTGGCCTCTGAAAGGGCTGGGATTACAGGTGTGAGCCACTGCACCCAGTCATTAAACCAGTTTTTGATAAAGTGCTTTTGTTGTCCCCATTTTACATATGAGAAAACTGAGGCACAGGAGGGTTAGGTAACTTACCCAAGGTAATGGAGATAGCAAATCGGGAAACCTGGCATGCCTCCAGTTGTTTTATTCTTAACAACCATGCATTACTCCCTCTTGACAGTGTTGCAGTGAGTTTTATATCCCTCAAATCCAGGTATTTCTTGCATTGCTTTTCCCTGCTCACATTCAGCAACTGAGAATCTAAGAAGCCTCAGTTCTTAAACATTAGCACCCATATTACCTCCCAGGGCATTAAGACAGATTCATGCACCTCACCTCTAGAGCTCCTGGTTTAGCAAGTCTGGGGTGGGGTCTTAGAAGGTGTATTTCCAACAGGCTCCTAGATGACACAGCAGCTGCGAGTACACAGACCACACGTTTGAGTTGCCACAAGGGTGACTTTACTCTCCCGGGTACACTTGACAAGTCTGGAGACATTTTTGGTTGTCACGACTCAGGGGTTGCTACTGGCATCTAGTGGGTGGAGACCAGGGACATTGCCAAACATCCCACAGTGCCCGAGAAAGAGGCCTGCAAAGAAACAATGATCTGGCCCTAAATGCCAACAGTGTCCAGGTGAGAACCCCAATGTAGAGCACAACCTGCAAACCTTCATGTGTATAGGAATCACCTGAAGATGCTGTGGAACATGTGGGTTCTGATAAAGTAGGACTTGAGTGGTGCCTCAGATGCTGCATTTTTTTTTTTTTTTTTTTTTTTTGAGATGGAGTCTCACTCTGTTGCCCAGGCTAGAGTGCAGTGGCGCGATCTCAGCTCACTGCAACCTCTGCCTTCCGGGTTCAAGCGATTCTCCTGCCTCAGCCTCCCGAGTAGCTGGGATTACAGGCGCCTGCCACCACACCTGGCTAATTTTTGTATTTTTAGTAGAGACAGGGTTTCACTGTGTTAGTCAGGATGGTCTTGATCTCCTGACCTTGTGATCCGCCCGCCTCAGCCTCCCAAAGTGCTGGGATTACAGGCGTGAGCCACAGTGCCCAGCCAGATGCTGCATTTCTGACAGGCTCTAACAGGGGATGCGAATCCAGGGACCCCACTTTGAGTAGCAAAAGCTGGAAAATACCTGTCATAGGTGGAGGTCTTGAATCAATGCTTAGGACACCATGGACTTCTAAGAAATAAAACCCAAACATCATCTTTCATTAGTTCAGAGCAAAAGTAACTCTGAATTTAAATAATCCTTTTTCAACTTTCCCTGTCATAAGTTTTGCCCTTAGAAAAGCCCTGGAGCAGATGGGCTTGGAGGGACAGAATCCTTCATCCCTCTCCTCCAAGCCATCAGGGGCCTATTTAAAATGAGGAAGGACAGAGCTTAGTCACAACTGCCTTGCTTCAGTCCTGAAACATCAAGTCGAGTCTATTGTTGCCTGGAATCATGGCTTCTTTCCAAGAGCTGCACATTGACGGTGGGGTTTGCATCTGCCTGACTTTTAGGTCTGCAAATGCGAGATGAAAAAGTGGCTGTTTTTAAAATGGTTGCTCTCTTGGGAAAGGGGTATGGGAGAAAATGGACTCTCTGCGTCCAGCCCTCCAGAGATGGCACCCCAGCCCCTGTGATAAATGGCAGCATTAACAAGGTTTGGTTGAGAGAGAACCTACAGATTTATGACTTCCTGTGTCCGCCAGCAGATGTCATTATGGCTGACAGAACAGAAGGCCTTTCAAGAGCGAGCTGGGTGGAGCTAAGAAGAGGGGGAAAAAATAAAATAAAAGGCAGTAGCCAAAACGAGTGTTTGCTTAGTGGTGCTATTGTTGATACTGTCATTTTAGGGACACAGCGAAGTTTTATGCTAAACTGAACATATTGTGATATCGCGGAGGTCCTGCTTCTAAGATTTAGGCAGAAACTCTCAAATCAAAGGCAAAGTTACTGGCTTCACTCAAATAAGAAAGCCTACAGGTTTTTTGTTCCTGGCCTATTTGTACCCTTAAAAATTCTCTAGGATAAAATGGACACTTTGCACTGAATAAACATATACTTACCCTGAAATACCATTTCTGATAAGTTTTAAAATATATTCATTTTATAAATTCAGCAGCTTGTTCTGAAATTCCTTTGATGTACATATAATCTCACCCATGTTAATAAATTGCTTTATAGGATGTCACTGGTATTTTAGGTGCCAGAAAATTTTGTGGTATTGAAAAATGGTATAAATTTGGCATTCATTATGGGCCCCAAACCTATATTAACAAATACAACCGGTAACACATACTTAGCAGTAATTATAGGTCACATGTTTATGTTTCCTCCTTTTAATCTTTACCTGAAGATTTACCTTCAGTATGTAAAGAAAGCATTTTTTTTTTTTCCAGTTGACTCCCATCTAATGGACACTGGAATGTGTCCCTTGGTCTCAGTGATCAGTGCCTCAAACTGCAACCAGAAGGAACAGTTCTGGTTACAGATGCGGGACCGTCTTTAGATCTGTCATCAACAAATCATCCCCCTCGTGGCTGCACAGCCAATGTGACTTGGCAGGAATTGAGTCATGGAGAACTCCTTGGAGGACTTGCAGAGGACGTCAGTAACAGACTCTTTTCTGCCCCTGGTTTCTCAAAAAAATAAATAAATACAATAAAATAAACCAACAAAAACTCATTTTAAGCAAAAACTTGATTGAGAGCCTTCTATCATTAATTAATAGCCATACAGTTAATATATGTGTTGTGGTTAATATCTGATTTCATAGAGATTTTCAAAATAACATGGTGGGTAAAAAAATGGCTACCTCTGTCATGCCTTTTGCAGACCTCTTTGGAGTGGTCATGTGGTGATTTGCTGACTAACCGGGCTCCAGAGTCTTACTCGGAATTCTTGTCCTGGTTCTTCCACTCACGACTTGTATGATTCTGGCCAAGGTGCATAAGCTCTCCAAATCTATTTTCTCACCTGTAAAAGATGGACAATAATGGCACCATTCGCTTAGTGTTTTTCTAATGAGGGTTGAACACTTGTTTGTGAGGTAGTGAACCGAGTGCCTGGCACAGACAGGAGCTCAATACATTAGCTATTGTTATAATGATTAATGTTAAAATATATTCCCTCTTTATTATTTCACAGGTAGACACGCAAAGTTACAGACTGATTCATTGGCCACCCAGAAAAGAAATCCAACAATAATAGTAATAACATTAATTGTAGCTGTCATATATTGAACACATACTAAGTGCCAGACACTGTCCTAAATACTTGACATGTAAAATCTATTGAATTTAATCCTTACAGCAACTTTACGAGATCAAGTATTATTACTTCCATTTTACATAAGAGGAAACACAGTTTGGATGGTTCAAACCAGTGGTTTTCAAAACTGAACATGCATCAGAATCAACTGCAGGGCTTGTTAAAACACAGATTGCTGGCTCCCCTCCCCAGAGGCTCTGAATTTGTAAATCTGGTCTGGGGTCCCAAGATGTTCATGTGAACAAGTTCCCAGGTGCTGCTGCTGCTGCTGCTGCTGCTGCTGATCCAGGAACCTCATCTGAGAAGCACTGATGTAAGTAACTTGTTCAATGCTACACAATGAGTAAGTGACAGAATGAGTTTTCAAATTAAAAAATTTGAATACGTTAAAAATATTTTTTATTTATTTTTCTTATTTGTTTATGTATTTATTTATTTATTTGGAGATGGAGTTTGATCTTGGCTCACTGTAACCTCTGCCTTCTGGGTTCAAGAGATTCTCCTGCCTTACCCTCCCAAGTGGCTGCGATTACAGCTGCCCACCAACACGGCCGGCTAATTCTTGTATTTTTAGTAGAGACGGCGTTTCACCATGTTGCCCAAGCTGGTCTCAAACTCCTGACCTCAAGTGATCCACCCGCCTCGGCCTCCCAAAGTGCTGGGATTATAGGCGTGAGCCACCGTGCCTGACCTGAATACATTTTTTAAAATGTAATTTTAACAAATACCTATATTTCTTCAAATTTCGTAACATTCAACCTTTGAATTAATAGTTGATTGTTGAATTCACAAAGTGCAATGGTTTGGGTAGCTGCTTGTTTGCATGAAATTCCCTGTTCTATAATGTTCTTCATGGCCCAAAACAGTTTGTGATTTCCTAGAAGGGGAGAATTTTGGGATTTCAGAGCAGCATCAAATCCTTAAATCAACCCTACTTGACCACTCTTGAGGTCAGAAGTCCTACTGGGTTGTAAGAGAACGCCAGGGCTGTGACCCACCCCAGCTGGAAAATTCATTAGGAGTTCCAAGGTGGAGCCCAGCTGAGCCGGCCACACCTGGGCACCATCTGTGCCTGAAAAACATGGCGTTTCCTTGGTCCCCAGCCAGGAAGGACTCTCAAAACATAGCCCATCTGGACATCAGAGGTCTCTGGAGATGCCTCCGTTGACTGTCTAAGATCCAGATGCCTCTACTGCCCAGGTGAGCCACTTGCAACCAGTCAGCCCAGGGGACCATTGGTACAAAGTGCTGTCTGGAGTCAGACTGAGATGTGCTTTGACTCATATCAGAGAGTCTGGGAATGTAGGAGAGAGACCTCCAGAAGCCCTTGAAGAGAGATGTGAATGGAGACAAAAGATGCAGGCATAGAGCCCGGGTAAAGCCCTTAGTGGATAAAGTAATCCAGCAAAAGGTCACTGGTGTCTTCCTTTTCAGTTGTAAATGAAAATAACCGGAATTCAAATATACAGGCAGGAAGAAGTGTGAACATCCAAGGACTCAAAGAAAACAGATAAACTGAAGAAAACAGGTGATGCCTTGGACAGAACAGATGCTGGCTGGTGGAAGATGGGGAATTCCTATTGCTATGATGGAAGATGGAGGAATGGAGAACACACTGGGTTTACCATCAGGAGCCTGAGTGTCAAGTGCAGTCTCTGTAGAGAGTGGGCCAGATGATTTTTGAGGCCTCTTCCTCTTCTGACATACATAGATGTTACTTATTTATACACTCATTCATTCATTCATTCATTCATTCAGCAAATATTAACTGAGCACATTGTTTGAGGCAGGTGTTGTTATAGACACCAGGGTAAAAGCACAGAACTCAGTCTCTTCTCTCATGGAGCTTACTCTCCAGTGAGAAGAGGAAGAGAATATATAAAATAAATTATCTAGTATATTAGGATGTGAAAAGTGCCACGGAGTAAATGAAGGGAAGTAGATTTGGGTTGCAATGGCCTATATGGTGGTGTGGTTGAGAAATGGCTGACTTCCATTCCCAATGACAGCATTTATCACCATCAATAACTACCCTTTAGTTACAAAGGAGAGAAAATTAAGTCAAATTGGCCTAAGGACAAAAGGAAAAATTTGGCTGCATATAACCCAGAAGTCCAGCAGCAGTTGATAGTTTTAGTGGACACTGCTGTTTTTCCTCCCAGCATTCATGCCATCAATCCTTTCCGACATAACTCAGATTTTCCTGTGGGTATCTAATGCTTTCCCATTTGACTTATGTACTTCCAGGGAAGGAGACCCCACCCTCAGCCCCAGGGCTTAAGCCAATTAGCGCATTCCCTTCCCTCACTGATTACGGTGATTGGTTCATGAGTAAGAAAGGGCCCAAAGGAGCAGAATCTCAAAAATGCGGCTTGGGAGCTTTTATTTACTGATCTAGGAGGGAAAAAGTTGTTACTGGCAGCTATCTCATAACTATGAGGAGGCCTGGACATAAAAACCTAGGATCTTGATGGCACCATTGATCCACTGAATAAACATACTTGCATACATCTATCTTATGACTAGACGTATAAATGAGCCAAAAAACTTAGAACCCTTCGAGTTGGGCTTTCTGTAATTTATAATAGATAAAATATCAAGTTCAGGCACAGTTACATCTAGGTGCTTATCAATGACATCATAGAATTCCAGTTTCCTTCTGTGAGGGCTTCACTCTCAGCCTGGCTGTCCCCACAGTGATCACCAGCAGCCTCATTCCTGGCAGCACCCGCCAAAGCTCTGCCCTTCTCCTCCCTGGGTTACCTTGGTTCATGTGCCATCTCTGAACCCAGTCCTGAGGTCAGGGGGATAGAATGGTGATGATTCTGGGACAGATGCTCTCTCCCGGGGCCAGGTCTGCCACCTGCTTATTTGAATTACATTGTTTGAGAAAGTGGGTTGTTCAGATTAAAGAAATGCTGCCAGAAAGGTGGTTCATGGATGCTGGAAAATCAGAAATCATAAAAATTCACTATAATACTCACTTCCGACTTTGGGGTCTTACTTTCCTTATGTGTAAAATAAAAACGTTGAGATAAAGTGATGTTCCCCAATAATTTTGCTATCAAGGATCCCCTCTCTTGCCTTCCTTCGTTGCTCATTGTGGAAACCTAATTAAACTAAATTTGAAAGGTTTTGTCTATAATTCATCCATTCTCCCATGTACCATTCAACGCACTGTTATGGATTGTCCACTAGCTTCCAGTTTAGTTCTAGCTCTGTGATTACAGCAGTGAAAAAGGTTGGAAGGAATGTGATCCGTTCTGTTAAATGAAATATAATGGGAAGTCTGCTGGTGGTTTTCTTCCTAGGTTAAAACACCAGAGCTTTAGAAGAAAAAAGTTTCCTGTTCATGCCCCTTCTTCTCTGCTTGGTATGTTGGTATGAGGATGTGATGCCTGGAGCTGGAACAAAAAATTTGCAATCATGAGGCGGACATGCATGAAGACAAAGATTTAGCATGACCACGGAGGAGCAGGAGGGACAATCACAGCCTGGGGTCATGATGGTTTTCACAATCCTTGGTCTTCTGTGTTGAACCTAGACTTATTCATCCAGGCTTTTTATAAGGTGAGATATGGCAAGTCTTCATTGTTTGAGGCTCAGTTAAAAGTATTTTGTCACTTGCTGTCAAAAGCATTCTTGATTGATACAGTTAGATTCAGTAGAAGTCCCCAAGCAACTTGTAATCTGAAGATGTCCAGTGAATAGAGAATTACAAATGTCGCCAAGTGTCCTGAAGAGGAAGTACAGGAGCTTATATCATGGGCATCTAAACATTCAAATAAATTATATTTAAAAAGTAATAAATTTTTCTACTACTTTAGAGAATTAGATCAGAGATAGACAGAATTTTTCTTAAAGGACCACATAGTAAATATTTTGCCATTGCAGGCCATACTGGCCTCTGTTGCAACTACTCAATTCTGCTGGTGTTGTATGAAAGAAGCCATAAGCAATATGTAAATTAATCAACAGGACTGTGTTCCAATAAAACTTTATTAACAAAATAGGCATCTGGCTGGATTGGGCCATAAACCATAGTTTGCTGACTCCTGAATTAAATACACGCAACTGAGTATACAATAAAAACAGACAATCAAGTTTAGCTTGTAATACTTAATAAAATATGGAAATACTTTTAAAATTTTGCTTTGCAAATTTCCCAGTGCCAGGTCTTTAAGCTCACACATTCTGTGAGTCAGTGATTCCTCTTTCATGCCTTTGCCTTCTCCCACAGATGTGGATTGAGAAGTGGGTCGGCTGGGCAGCTACCCAGGGTACCAATCTCTAATGAGCTTAGGAACACTAATGGAAGGAGTTGAGAAATCTATGTTGGTTCTTCTCTAATGAAAACATATACCACTGTAATATGAACCAGGCAAAGATACAAAAAATCACATTTATTGGCCCTGAAATGCTTCTGCTAAGATTTTGTAACTAACATACACTGCATTTACAGTCGGCTCAAAGATGGCAGTTGTGGTCAGCGGAAATACCAGAACCACGTAATGAGTGGTGTGCTGTAACCTACAAAGGATGTGATTTATATTGTGAATATTAAACCTTTTAATATACCTCCCAAGAAGCTGCTTGGTTCAGAAAAACTTGCAAAAGAATTCCAAAGGGAAACCCAAACTGCAGAAATGTTGGAAATATTTTAATTTATCTTTTTTTAAAAAGAATATTGACTCCTTTTCAACCAATGGAAGTAAAATTGTAATTCTGATTCTGAAAAAAAAATTTAAAGAAAATCAGATTCCACCCTCAGTAGCTGATATGGTTTGGCTGTGTCTCCACCCAAATCTCATCTTGAATTATAGTTCCCATAATCCCCAAGTGTCGTGGGAAGTAACTAAATTATGGGGGCACTTATCCCCATGCTCCTGTTCTCATTATGGTGAGTGAGTTTTCACAGATCTGATGGTTTTATAAAGGGCTTTTCCCCTTTTTGCTCAGCACTTCTTGCTGCCACCACGTGAAGAATTAGCTGCCCCTTCTGCCATGATTGTAAGTTTCCTGAGGCCTCCACAGCCATGTTGAACTATGAATCAATTAAGCCTCTTTCCTTTATAAATTACCCAGTCTTGGGTATGTCTTTATTAGCAGTGTGAGAATGGACTAAAACACTAATGGTATGTGGGACAAATGCTTGAAGGGTATTGGATTGAAGAGTCACCAGGCTATTAGTCTAGGTGGCTCTGGTTAGATAAAAGCCCAGGAACTCAAGTCCATGTTGAGACTAAGAAGGTAACAAATGGAATGCATTGGATCCGAGGCAACAGGGAAGGGTGGAGACTGAGGCAGACTTGAGATCGTATGCCCTGTTCCATCTATTTTTCTCTCCCTCTCTGTCTCTCTGTCTTTCTCTCTCTTTCACACACACACATACACACGCATGCACGCGCGCACACACATACATGCATGCATGCACACACCAGCTCTCTCTTCTACACAAGAAACACACATTCCTTCCACCAATGTAGTTGAGATGTGCTGGACAATGCTGAAGTCTAACTGTGCATCTTAATGTTTCAGGTTGCTTAATTCTTCCTTTCACTGACAAGATGAATTGTTGTAGAAGATGACACCCCTATCAGCATCTCACGCTCTGGATCTATTAGTATCTCTATCTATGGAGAAGAGAGAAGAGAGTGATAATTTATACATACATTTGTTTTGTAAAAATTATACTCCTATCCTCTGATTGGTTCGAGTCCCCCAGAATATCACTCCTCTGTGATAGAGAATGTAGCTAGAAGGAGAAATGTTAAATCGTTCAAGAATTTCCGATTTTTATATTGCCACTTGTAGCAAACTGTGTCATCCACTAAGCCATGCAGTTTTTCCTGTGCCCAAAATGTCACAAAAAGAAAAGTAGATCACAGCAGTTTACACATACCAAACGCATTTGTCAAATAAACAACACAGAAAGAATTGCAATTGAAATACCATCCCTGTAAAGAAACACAGTATTTAATCTGACTTTAATTGAAATGGTGCATGTTGATACCTTCATTTATGCAAGACATGAAGCTGATATAAAGGAAAATAATGACAATAATTCCACTTGAGACATTATGAAACTTGGGACTTCTGAAGCACTTTGATAGGAAAAAAAATGAAACATATACTCATGCCTGTGAAGAAACGTTGTTGCATTTGGTTTATAAAATGCTTCCATGTGGCAATGAATAAGGTAAAATTTCCAATTTAGTAGAGTGCTAAATTGAGCTGTTATATGCTTCAGGAAGATATGTTTAGGCACTCAATAATTAAGCAAAAAATCCAGAATTGTTTGGTGTAGTGGACTCAAGTGTCCTTTGCTGCCTAACTTCTATTCATCTTCCCCTGTAGGAGAATACCATGTGGAGTTTGCTTTGGGGCAGTTAATTCTCTCCCATGCTCAGCCATTCCTGTGGTATTGACCCTTTCCCCAGCTCTCAGGACTGGCTAAAGTCAATAATCTCATCCCATCTCACCCTTCTGGCAACCGTAATTTGATCCATGGTGGGCAGAAACTTAGAAGCAATGAAATCTGTAGAAAAGTTTGTTAAAGCTTCTTGGGGAAATAGAGGGAGCTCGGTCCTCCTTGAGAGCCATAGGAGGAAAGCCATTCCTTCTGTGGTCTGTGTGGTGTGAACCTATGAAGACCTGAATAGCTTCTTTGCTACCAAATGGAAGACTTTGGAATTGGCAATGGGAACCTATCTGAGGCCTGAAGAATAGGCTGACTCTGTGGAAAATAGAGAGAAAAAAATGGAAGGGAACAAAGCTTGTCCTGATGTCACCAGATCAAGCTGTACCCGAAGCTGGTCCTGCCCTTCACCTTTATAGTGATAGAAGTCCATATGTCCTCTTATTCTTCAAGCTTTCTTGAGTTGGATTTCCTATCCCCTTCAAAGGAAAGATTTGTAACTCATCATTTGGCTTTGGCAAATGGATGATGATATATTATTAATAATACTTTTTTGATGAGTTATGCCAGGAAAACGGGGCCATTCTGTGGGTTTCTGCTTTGTTGTTTTGTTTACTATATTGTTTTCAATTGGAATGAATACCTCCTTAAGTCATTTTATTACTAGTCTCCTGTTTCATACTTTATAACACAGTTTAAGTACCACCTTCCCTATGAATTCATTGTTAGATAAGATTATAAAGACTCTGGTTTTAGATCTGCTGAGCCTGCCCCATGTGGTTAAGAACATGTGTGTTAGGTTAGAAACACATGATTTTGGAGCCTGGGCTCCCTATTTACTAACTAAGTGACTTTGAACAGTTTACCTAAATTGTCTAAGATACTTCTCCCAACCTAGAAAAATACTGTAATAACAGCATTTTATCTCAGATGACTTTTGTGAAGACAAAATGTTATAATGCATGTACAACACTCATCACAACACTGGACACAGAGTAACTGCTCAATAAATGTTGATGCTGTTTATCTTATTGTTATCTTACATATCAAAGAACTCATCATATACAAAGAGCCCAATAAATTCAAGCTGCAGTGATTAGCTCAATAAGTATTTTCTATATGAATAATTTTAAAAATGATGAGCAGACGGTTGAATGAACATATGAGTAAGTTAAAACATGATTCATTGAAAAAAATGAATGAATGAATGGGAGCTAGAAACTGAGAGTGATACCACAAATTGAGGGGCAAGGCTAAGGGATGAGAAGGAGGAGAAAATGATGGAAAGGCACCCTGTGGTTTATGGGAATGCCCTTCTTGTGATCTGCGTCTCCATCAGGTGGAACGTTCTGCAATGCTGCTCTCTTCCTACTCTCATTACTGCAGGTCATCTGTCCGGAGCTTGTTGATGGGCAGCTTTATAGAGAGCTATAAAGCAGCACTTATGGCCAAAGTCATCATAGTTTGTTGAATTCTGTGCTTATGGTGCCCACATCATTTTCTCTTCTTTCTCTAGGTCATAGTCATTCAGTACACACATGGAGTTTAGCATAGATGGCTTAATTCCTCATACTGCCTCCCCATAGCCCTGAAATAAAATTCAAGAGACCTCAAGACCCAAAATATAAGTAAGAATAAGTAGGATAATGTGGACGTTTATTGAGTACTTATTTTAGTCCAGACCCAAAGAGTTAGCCAGGCCAAGATAGCTCACCATCTTGAATGAACCATCTCATCCAACCTTCACAACCATATGTGTCAGGTACACTCATTAGCTCAAATTTGCTGATGAGGAAATAGATACACAAGGTTATATTACTTGTTCAATGTCACAGGGCTAGGGAGTGGCACTGACAGGATTTGAACCTAGGCTTCTGTCCCTGGAGTTTCCTCTCCAGGGGGCTTTAGCCTCCATCACTCTCTACCTTGCCTTAACCTCTAATGCACTTGAAGCTACAAACATAGCTGTCCCTCCACTTCCTTTAGACTCTTCAAAATGAACTCAACAGAGTGAGTTTTCTGAAATAAAATTCCTTAAATGTACACACATTAGAGACACTTTGAGATTATTTTAAAAATTCATATTTATGGATTTATTTGATTTTTTTACATATTTCCTACTCATATTCCATTGATCCATATTAGCCAGTAGACAGACACTTGGAATTATAGCCCAGGTACAGTGTTGTAGTCCAGGTACTTCAAATACCATTTCAAGGGACCATAGACCATTCTTAGTGTAGGTATCTGGACCACCATCCTTGCTCTCACAGCCAAGCTTGGACAGGATGGCATTAGCTAAAAATTCTGTTTTAGACACCCTTTTATGCCTACCTACCCAAGAGCTATGAAATTTGTAGCATTCCAGCCTCCAGATTCACAGAACAGAATATAGAAGAGGGATTGAGAGCTGAGAAGTCATTGCTTAATAACTATCACACTGGCAACTTACATAACTCTAGGAGTTATATGTTCTCTTAACTCTGAGAATGGGCTGCAGTCCACAGGGATGGATCCTTGGTAGCCATGTTTGTATCATGTGACCTTGCTCACTTCCTCAACTGGACTGGGCAAGAACACTTGCATAAATCACATTCTGTCTTCTGAGGACTGGGACGGATAGTTAGTTAGTTTCTGTCACTGAACCTGACTCATGTAAATCTGGGGTCACCATATTTCACCATATTCCACCAAGCAGACTAAGCATGGAGGAAATCTGTCTATAGTGATCAAAGCCTAGAGTAAAGAAAGTGGAGTAGAAATGAAAAGGGAGGTGAGAGAGGGAGAGAAATTGCCTCAGTGGTTTTCTAGTTTTTGAGTCCAGTCTCTTCCTAAAGGCTGGCTGTATCCCAGTCTTTTGTGTTCTTTGAGACATTCCTACCTTTATAAAACATAACAACACTTTATATCAGTCAAGTAAGTTGGTTTCTGTTGCTTACATCCAAAAAGCACAGATTAATAAGACAACCCACTTTTTATTTTTTTCTTGTCCAGAGCATACTCAAATACTTTGTGAGACAAGGTAGCTTGCAAATAACACATAAACATTTTATTGGCCAGAAAGGTGGTTGGTCAACTTCATTTAAAAAAGACAAGAAATGGGCAGAGCTATTTATTCAATGTTTTTAGAAACAAGTGACAATAAAATTTCCAAGTTGTTCCTCAGCTTCTAATTTCTCTGTAAGATTTTATAAATATCTAAGATTTAAATAATTTAAAAATAATTAAAAATTTCTAAATAATTCTTTTAAATTGCTTTTTAAAATGGGCGGCTTGAAAGGAAAGTATTAATTGTTAGCTTTCAGAAAAATAGCAGTGGAGGTCAATAAGGTTAGAGAAGGATGAAGAAAGTTTGGAATCACCAGAAAGACTGTTTGTAATTCAAGAAGACAAACGACCATTTTGATGGCAGTCAGACACGTTTCCAGAAAATAGCTTATCTTGTATTGGATAAAATAATGCTGTCTCCAGTTAGAATATAACCCAGTAACTAAAGTGAGGAGAAAAAGTGTGAAGTAGAAGGAGCTCTCTGGTTGCCAGGGAGCAACCAAACTCAGTAACTCAAGTGAGTTTAGTAAAACAGTGTTGTGTGTGTGTGCGTGTGAGTGCGCCTGCGTGCGTGTGTGTGCTGCTTGAATCTGAGAGGAGCATGATTAGAGTAAGCTTTGGGCATAGCTGGATCCAGGTGTGCAAAGGACAGCACCAAGAATCTGTCTCTTGCCACCTCTTGTCTCCAGTTTTCCCTGTATGGGCTTCATGCCTAAGCAGGTTTATTGCACATACAGTTGCCAGATTTAGCTAATAAAAATACCGGATGCCTAGATACATTTGAATTTAGATAAACAATTTTTTTTTAGGTTTCAGCATGTCCCATGCAATATTTGGGACACATAATAAAATTATTCATTCTTTATTTGAAATTCATTTTAACGGGCCATCCTGTATTTGATCTGGCAACCCTATTCACATGAGGTGGCGAAGATGGCTGCCAACACCTCTAGACTTATATTCTATTAATGTGACAGCCTCTGTAAAAAAGGGGCTTATTTGCTAAAATTTTAATATATATAAGATTCAACTTGAACACCTGTCTTTTGACTCCTCACTGTCCAGGTCTCCTTCTGTGCATCCCATGGCCAACATCATTCCGATATCCACTGGAGAAATCAATTAGCACTTATGAGGGCTTCCACTCTCTCTCTTCTCTGTATACAAAATGAACAGATAAAAAGGAAATGCTTGTCAAAACAAATCTCTATTTGGTTTTCTCCATCTATGGGACAATCTCTGTAATGTGTCAATCACTTTGTTGCAAAATAGCCCCTCCAAGACACAATCCACATTTTCAGATGACACCCGTCTGTCAGTCACTCACTAATTCAAAGCCAAATTTCATGCCAAGCAAAGACCAGTTTGTCAATCACTTTGCCTGCCACGCATCCACCAGAATCACCTGACAGCTACAACTTTCTACTCTCCAATAAAGTATGTCTAGTTAAGGCTGTTTGTCTCTTCTAATTGAGTTCCTTTTAGGACTGGTAGCTTAGCAACTAATAAGTTATTTTCTGTGACAACTGGCCTACATTTCATAGCTTTCTTGACCATTGCCACTTGTTAGAAAATTGTTTCCCCTCAAGTGGCTAAACAGCAGATGTAAGATTTATTTAATACTAAATTGTTCTATTGTTTCTATTATAAGCACCCTTCCACTGCTTGAAAGTAAACACAGGATATGTTGTTAAATAGACATAATTTTGAATAATTATGAAATAACTTGAAATTTTGTTCCAAAGACTCAAATTCTTCATTATACGTGGCACTAAATGCTGGAAAAGGGGCCAATGAGATTAATTTCCAGTATTTATTAGGCTATAAATTACTTCATAAGTACCTACTGTGAGTGAGTCACCATGAAGTCATCCACAAAGTATTATATAATACCTGTTCTTGGCCCGAAGAGACTTGGTTGGGGGAGATAGCTGGCAACAAACTCTATATCTGTTTAGAGAATAAACAGTGAAAAGGTTAAAAAAGGCAATGATAATAATTTTCTAAAAGGATCACAATACAGTCATGACTGGTAGAGGGAACGATGATGGTTAATTTTACATGTCAACTTGACTGGGCTAAAGGATGTCCAGATAGCTGGTAAAACATTATTTCTATATATACCTGTGAGGATATCTCTGGAGGAGATTAACATTAGAATCATTAGACTGAGTAAACATCACTCTTACCAGTGCAGGTGGGCATCAGCCAATCTGTCAAGAGCCTGAGCAGAATAAAGGAAGAAGGGTGAATTTGCTCTCTCTGCTTGGGCAGGGACATCCATCTTCTACCCTTGGACATTGGTGTTCCTGGTTCTCAAGCCTTTGGACTAGGACTTACATCATTGGCTCTCCTGGTTTTTAGGCCTCAGGCTTGAACTTGAATGAAACCATCAGCTTTCCTGGGTCTCTAGCTTGCAGACAGAAGGTTGCTTTATTTCTCAGCCTCCATAGTCACGTGAGCCAATTTCTCATAATAAATTATCTATCTATCTATCTATCTATCTATCTATCTATCTATCTATCTATCTATCTATCTAACTATATCTATCTATCTATCTATCTATCTACCCTTTTGGCTCTGTTTCTCTGACAGAGACCTTGTCATTTCTTTGTCATTTCCATTTCTTTCCAGTGTTGGAGAAACTCTCATTGCATGTAGAGTAAGTGAGAGATTGTGCCTTTACCTTCCATTGTAAAAAGTTGAAAGACTGGACTTTACCATCCCTCTGGCAGCCACGAAATCAAAACTTGGCTAGTTGGATGTGCCTGCTCTGGACTTTTGAATCTATAGCTGTGAGAACATTTGAATTCACTCACAGTAGTTTCCCCAGTGTCCAGGAGCCGTGGCATCAGCAGCATATAGGACTGTGGTATTATTTTGTACCCAAAATAACTGGGTGATTGATTGTTCCTGCTAAAAGGAGAATGTTGTGATCCTTGTCTCCTGTCCCCTCTTGAATTGCCATGGTTCTAGCCTGGTTCTTCAACTGCTCATTAATTTGGGGAATCCCTCATATACTTCAAATATATGCAATTGACTCTTGAACAACACAGGTTTGAATTAGGGGATCCATTTATACACAGATGTTTTTCCATCTTTCCCACTCCTGAGACAGCAAGACCAACCTTCCCTCTTCCTTCTCCTCCTCAGCCTAGTCCATCTGAAGACTATGAGGATGAAGACCTTTATGATGATCTACTTCCACTTAATGAATAGTAAATATATTTTCTCTTCCTTGTGTTTTTCTTCATAATGTTTTCTTTTCTCTAATTTACTTTATTGTAAGAATACAGTATATAATACATATAACATAAAAAATATGTCTTAATCAACTGTTTATGCTATCAGTAAGGCTTCCGGTCAACAGTAGGCTATTAGTAGTTAAGTTTGGGGGCAGTCAAAAATTATATGTGGATTTTCAACTGTGTTGAGGCAGTTGATACCCCTAACCTCTGCATTGTTCAAGGGCCAACTGTACATATATATGTGTGTGTGTGTGTGTGTGTGTAGGTATATACATAATTATATATGAGATATATAATTAAATTCTTATATATAAGAACAATGAACGAATATATGGACATATAATATATGTATGTATAATTTAAGACATTCAGAATCGTTTTTTATTGTACGTAACCTGTAACTCCTCAAATTTTTAATTGATTTAGAAAATGTATGTCAGATAAGAAAGGTTCTCTCCTCACTCTGGGCTGCAATAACTTGGGAAGCTTCCATGGAGAATAAAGACTTTAAATACTCTTTGCATAGGCAAAGAACAAGGGAGCAGCTGTTCTGGATAGAATCACTGGTACAGGGAAGCAGAAAAAGTCTAGTACGTTGAGAGCAAATTTGAGGCTTAATAAAGAAAAGATCTTGTTTATCTTCCCCATTATTTTATCTTTGTAAAAATAGCACAGTGACTAGCAAAAGATAAGCATTAATTAAAAATGTGCAACTATGCCGGGTGTGGTAGCTCACACCTGTAATCTTAGCAGTTTGGAAGGCTAAGGCAGGAGGATTTCTTGAGCCCAGGAGTTTGAGACTAGCCTGGGAAACATAGGAAGACCCCGTCTCTACTAAAAAAATAAATAAATTAGCTGGGCATTGGGCTTACGCCTCTAGTCCCAGCTACCTCAGGAGGCTGAGACAGGAGAATAGCTTTAGCCCAGGAGGTTGAGGCTGCAGTGATCCTTGACTGTACCACTGCACTCCAGCCTGGGCAAGAGAGCAAGACCCTGTGTAAAAAAAAAAAGTGTGTAGAAAAATGAATGAATAAATAAATGACAACAAAAGAGAAAGAATACTCACATGAATTTGGTTAAACTAGAGACTCCTAGTGGGGAGGTAAAAAATGAGTCTCTAACATTAGTTGAGAAATTATGGTGAAGAAGCTAAAAATTGACAGCAATGATTTCTGCCTTTTAATATCAATTTTCAGCATATTAGAATGTACCATTTATCCTATAATGCATAAAATGTTAGATTATAAAACTCCAGAGTTCTACAGAGACAGGGAACACATTGAGTACATCATCGGATGAGTCATGCTTGTGGTATTGCCCAATGGGAAACAATCTCAATCTGGAAATTTCCGTACACTAAAAGGAGCTGGCTTCACAACTCCATTTGGCCACCTTAGAAGATGCAATTGAGCAGAGAGAGAAAATGTTCAGGGAGAGGAAACCATGATGGTATGGCTAACATAAAGAGACAGAAGCCATTCCTGTACAATAAAGAACTACTGGTAGGCAATTTGCAGAGCACGGCATGGGATGCCTACTTCTTTAGCTCCACAGCTGTTCTAGACTTTAGTTTAGGGTGTGTCCTTTGAGCAATTGCAGTCAGGGAATTCCCTGATATTAGTAATTGGCCTTTTGATGTTTCAGTGAAGACTGCTCTGGCATGGAAGAATGAATAATGAAGAATTTAAGCCAAAGAACATAGATAATTCCATTAGATACATTTGGATAATGGCTTGACCCATTTCTTAGTGGGGAGGAATTGGAAGCTAAACTCAGAACCAACTCTATGTTGTTTGTTGAGGAGCCAACTTTTAATTTAGCATTTACTGTGCATTATGATTAGTTCCAAGAACTTTGCATGTATCACCTCATTAAATCCTTGCAACAGTTTGCAAATGTAGATGTTGAATGAGAGGTATCAGAGGAGAAAATCTATTGTTTTGGAGAAGGGAAAGGTATTAGGTCTTATCTGGAAAAGTGGAATGTGTGAGGTCATTAAGACCTTATGGAGAGAAAGACAAAACAAGGGACAAAAACTCTACAATATTTACACTCCAGTGATTGCAAAATGGTTTGGGCCAAGGAAAAGGTGTGATAGAAAGGAGGCTGTAGTTCAATTAAAGCGGTGCTCTGTTGCTCTGTTTCCATGGCCATTGACACAGGGCTCTTTCCCTGTGTTAATGACATTACAATAATACTAAGAAGAAAAAAAGACATATAGAAATGAAGAAAACAATAAGAAGAGAGAGAGTCACACGTGGGCTAGTTATTTCCTCAGTGGACAAAGAAAGGTCCACCAGTGTTTGGCAAGGTTTTGTGCAAGAGAAAAAGGAATGATCTCACAAAGAAAATAACTTTACTTACAAAAACTTGGAGCCTGTGTGCTCAAGAAAGCTCCCCATAACAGAACTGTTGTTTTCCTCACTGACCTTGATTTAAATCAGTGTCAGTAATAAAGTCATGGTGTGGCCCGTTCTCTTTTGATATCACTAATCAGAACCGAGAAATGGGCAGTGTTGAACAGTCGGTGCTCTTGGATAACTTAGCCTGGATTTGGAACCATGGGTGGATTTGACTGTTCAGATTTCTCTCCCTAGTGAGGATGATTGGGATATAGGGAGACTTATAAAATGAGGAACTGAGAGGTTGTTATTATCATTCTCATTTTACCGATGAGGAGCCTGAGGTTCAAAAAGGCTAAATGGTCCTTGATAATACATAACTAGTAAGCAGTGGAGCCAGAATTGATCAGTCTGACTCCACAGTTTAAAGTCTTTTCCATTATGGTGTATGCAAAAGACTGCTAGTGTTTTCTCCTCTCTCTTATCTCTTTTTTTTTTTTTTGAGACGGAGTCTCTCTCTGTCGCCCAGGCTGGAGTGCAGTGGCGCAATCTCGGCTCACTGCAAGCTCCGCCTCCCGGGTTCACGCCATTCTCCTGCCTCAGCCTCTCCGAGTAGCTGGGACTACAGGCGCCCGCCACCACACCCGGCTAATTTTTTGTGTTTTTAGTAGAGACGGGGTTTCACCGTGGTCTCGATCTCCTGACCTCGTGATCCGCCGCCTCGGCCTCCCAAAGTGCTAGGATTACAAGCGTGAGCCACTGCACCCGGCCATCTCTTACCTCTTTTATTACAACAATGTAACACCCATATTTTAGTGGAGCAGATGGTTGCCCAGCTTGAGACTACATTTCCCAACTTCCCTCATAGCTGGGTTGTGGCCATGTGAGGAAATTATGGTTAATGAGATATGAGCAGAAGTGGTGTGCGATGCTCCCCAGAAGAACTGGGTGTGACTTCCCTTGCCTCTTTCCCGATTCCTAATGGTTACAGCTGAAGATGATTGACACCACCCTCTTGGACAAGCCAGAGATACTCAACACCATGTGTTGAGTATGGTTGGAGAGAGAGAGAAATACATTTCTATCATGTAAAACCACTATAATTTTTTTTTAAACAGCATCTTAGGCAATATCCTAGCTTACACATGATATAACAGCTCTCCAAGGGTTTTACCATTTCTTTATGAGGAACTACAGGTTCTCATCACAGATTATGTAATACTTTTCAGTTTGATATAAATATACATGCATATATTAAATATAGTAACCTCTAAGTGAAAGAGTTTAGATATTTCTATATAATTTTGACTTTACTCTTGATTAATTCTTTATATTGTTTTTATGAAGACTTGAATTAAAGAATCATTCAGAGGCCGGGCGCAGTGGCTCACGCCTGTAATCCCAGCACTTTGGGAGGCCCAGGCGAACGAATCATGAGGTCAGGAGATCGAGACTATCCTGGCTTACACGGTGAAACCCCACCTGTACTAAAAACAGAAAAATTAGCCGAGCGTGGTGGCGGGCGACTGTAATCCCAGCTACTTGGGAGGCTGAGGCAGGAGAATGGCGTGAACCCGGAAGGTGGAGCTTGCAGTGAGCAGAGATGGCGCCACTGCACTCCAACCTGGATGACAGAGTGACTCCATCTCAAAAAAAAAAAAAAAAAAGAATCTTTCAGAAATATTAATTGATTTACCTCTTTCTGGGTAGACCTAATATACCAGAGTTCAGCAAACTGTACCTGCCAACAGGGGTCTAAAAGACCAGGAATCAGCAAACAAATCTGGCCTACAACCTGTTTTTATAAATAAAGTTTTATTGAAACACAACCATGCCCATTTGTTTACATATTGTCCATGGCTGCTTGTATGCTCTAAGGCAGAATTGAGTACTTGAGACAGAGAAGTCCAGGTGAGCAGTGCGTTTGCAGAAAGATATTTTCCCATCTGGATGTGACACACATTTCAGCAGTACTTACTATATTCGTTGCTTAAATGCAAAAATCTATCAGGGTTTTTATAAGTGGGTTACCTCTCCTCATTATTTTTTCTAGGTAAAATATCTTTTGGAGGAATTTGTCATTTTTGACCTTGTGACAATGAACAAAGGGGCAAAAGTGAGGTAAGCTATACATCAAGTGTGGACAGTCTTCTCTCCCTCCCAGACTTGACTCTGGCATTGGGATTTCAGATGGAAAAGCCAAGTGAGTTTTATGCAGCTGCCCTGGTCTTTGCTTCTTGCATCTGTAGCATAAAGAACGTGTTGTTCTTGTTGGGAGGAAAGGCATGATGGAATCAGATTCTGCAGAAGTTTGCAAGCACCAAGGGTGTCCATGACTCCAAACTGCTTTCCCAATGCTCACAAATGGAAGCATCTGAGGGGACTTGGGTGTGGAATGGATGCTGTTCGCACTCCCAGGGGAGGAGCCCTCTAAAGCCTAAGGCTTCGGTTGGGGAGACCGAAGTGTGGGGGAAGCAGTCCCATTGCCTCAGCACCTGGACTGTGAGTCCATCGAGACCTCGGGGCAGAGGAAGCAAGAGGCAAAAGACTGTAAATATTATTCAAATAAAGAAAGCACAAGGTCAGAAAGCAACAGAACGCTGGAAATGTTTTTCTTTTTTTCCCCTTCTTTGAGGCAGTGAAGGCGAAGGGGGTTGTTATTTTATAGGCCCGTGGTGGCTGCTGTGCTCAAGGCGCTACACTCTGTGTTTGAAAGGCCAGTTTATGAGGCAGCAAGGGATGATGCCACCGTCTTGGTGGCTACGACAAAGGTCAAGCTCCTGCTCCTGCTATAAGATCTGTCATAGATCAGCTGCAGCCCTGTTCCATGTTCCCTTCACTCTGACACCCATGCTGATGGAGAAACAAAGGGAAAAAAGAGTCAGCCCTTAAATGATGTTGCCCAAGTGACAATTGTCATTTTTGCTCATGTTTGATTGGCTGAAGCAAGTCATATGAAGCAAGCCTGATGGGTGTGTATACTCTTCCCCCAGTAAAGGACAATGCATATCTTGTCCACTGCATCCTCTCCACAAACTATAGGGTACTAATTATAGAAGTCATTGTACAGGAACAAAACTGACACTCAAATAGATGTTGCCCATTCTGACACAAATACCAAGTTGGTGACCCCAGATTTGAAATCACATTATACACCAATTCTCTCCCCACTGTTGTTTTTAACTGCACCACCCTATCTTTTCAGTTACCTATGAAAAGTAGAATTAAAATGTTTACATACATTATCACAAGAATATACATTATCTCTCTTCATTAAGGTAAGCTTGAATGGCGTTAGTTCTCTGCATCCCATACCCTAGCCTGTTTTCAGGAGGCTTGATAATATACAAAAAGAGGTGACATTTTTGAATAGTAATTCTACATATGCCAGGCACTGGGCTCAGTGTTTTATATGCTTAATAACATATTCACAAAACTCTACACACATACACACACACACACACACACACACTACAAGAAAGATATTGCTACCTCGAGTTTGTAGGTGGAAGTTGCAGCTCAGAGAGGTTACATAGCTTGCCAAATACTGCCTCGCCAATAAGACTGCCACGATGTAAGCCCATCTGCCTGTCTCTAAAGTTTATTCCCTTCTTTCTGTGTATTCTGGCAGAAATACCTGCTGGCTCCCGGTGTAAAGGAAAAGATGGGAAAATATAGAAGAGATTGTGAATGTCTAGAGTGTAACTCTTATTTTTTCTGTCAATTACTCCTGTCATATTTATAAGCACTGATGTGTCCTGCTGTAACCCTGTGTGCCATAGCATTGAAAAATGCTAAGTAACCCAAACATAATTAGAAAGGTATATTTCCTGGGAGAGGTGAGTGGCAATACCATGGAAAGTACTCCCAAGCCTAAGATAAGCAAGTTTTGGTTTAAAAATAACTTTAGATGCTCTGTGCAGCTGCTCGTTTCAATTAGGAAACATAATAAAATAAAATTGCACACTCAACTGTATGTACTATGTGAAGAATATAATTATATCTAAGTAGATAACCTATATGTAACCTACTTGAATTTATACAAATATGGATCTAGATTTACCTGCCTGGAAATGCAGGCTGGCATTTAAATCTCATTAATCTATCTTTTGCTCAGGTGGTTGTAGCAGTTTTGTACATAGGGCCATGCTGTCTTCCATGGCCTCAACTGGAAAATGGGCATAATTAAATCTATCACGTGGGTTGTCAGAAAATGTGAATCAGACACACTGCTGATGATTGTGAAGGTACTGCTTGTAAAGAACAAGTGCTGGTCACATCTTTTGATAAAGGTGTAACATGGAGAGGGCAGTTGAAAATGAAAACACCTTCTCTGGATGTTTGTCCTCCAACCACCTACTCCTCCAAGCCAGAAATCTGATGGCTGTTTTGGAAATTCAGAGTCTCTTAACTGTACCACAGCTCTCCTCCCAGCCTTTACATCTACTGATCCCTGTCTCTTCCAGTCTCTCTTCATCCCTTTCACCCCTGTGTCCTGCTGTATCTTGTAACTATGTCACGTCATTAACAAGATAAAGGCGACAGCCATGGTGTAACGGTTAAGCCCTTCAAGGTGGTCTTAGAACACAACAGAGAAAGGCTGGTAGCTCAAGAGCCCCATAAATCCCTGTTTTTCTTGATTCTTCTCCTGGGTGACTAGGTTCTTGGAGAGGCACATGATATGCTGACCCTTTCACCTCTTCACCCGCATCTCTTCTCCACGTATTCTCTTTGGACAGAGTTTCACAGCTGTGGTACTATTGACTTACTGAGCCACATAACTCTCATTATCTTGTTGTGGGGGCTGTCCTGTGCATTGGATGTTTAGAAGCATCCCAGCCTCTACCTGCTAGATGCCAGTAGCACTTCTCCTCCCAGTTGTGACAGCTAAAAAACATCTCCAGACATTGCCAAATGTCCCCTAGTGGTGGTGACGGTGGTGGGAAAATTACTTCTGGCTGAAAACCACTGACTTGGTAGCCTCACCGGTGATTGTAAGTCGTGTTTCATTGGCTCCACCGTGACCTATAAGCTCTCTGCATGCAGGGAACCTGCAGCTTTGCTCCCATCTCCACCTCAGAAGTGGACACACTGCCTAGAGTCCAGCAGGCTCTCAGATAGTGGTTGAGTGAGTAAGGGAATGAAGCACCTGGAAATTTCCTCTGGCTTGGAAAGTGAGGTTAACTTTGCTTTGCTGAATGACCTAGAAAAATTCCTTTATGCCCTTACTTTACATGAAATGCGATTCTCACAGTGCATATCCCTCTGGTCGGATATGTGAAATCACCCGTTAGAGAATGCCGGCAATTCTGCTGTTAGGACTCTTGGGTTTTCCAGGAGGAAGCCATGAGTCTTGATTTTCTTTCCCCCTAAGGTTTGGCTTAACACCGAGGCACTGGAGCGAGAGCAGCCGCAGTCCACAGATTCATATCCCCCCTGTTTCACTGCATATGGCCTTAGAAAAATTATTTTTTGAAAAATGACCTAAAGCTTTCCTAAACTCCTCAGGAATGACACCTGAGGGGAACATCTGAAAGACTTCACATTCATTAGCTAAACCTTCTTGTTAGGTTATGTTCCCTGAAATGCATTTGACAGTTAATGAAGTAGAAAAGATGGCAGTCGGAGAAAAAATAAAATTCTGTCAGATTCTGGCGATAGAACAGGGAGGTTAAAAAAAAAAAAAAGCAGTAACTGGGGAGGCATCGATAGATCAGCACCCCACACTGTGAGGATTTTATCGTTGGGCACATTGCCTCGTATCAGAGCCGGCGGCAAAGTTAAATTCATGCATGGCACTCTGCTCAGATCCTAAGACCATACAGAACTCAGGCAGCCTAGATAAGGTGCCTGTCAGGGCAAAAGCAGCAGGAATACAGGGCTGACTGGCAGATATGTGAAACAGTGATCAGAGAAGAGAAAGAAAAAGGAAAGACATGTTCAAAAATATTTGGACTGCTTTAGACACCTTTCCCCATTTCAGTTGGATTACAATTTAGTCCAAACCTTGCTTGAAGACTCAGAAGGTAAAACCAGCTTGCAGGCAGTCGAGTGAGCAGGCACAGACTTTTCTCTGCAAACATTCAGTTTTAAATGACCTCGTGGGATGTGTTTCATTTCCCCATCCCTTTTCATCTTCCGTGCCCTCCATTGAGGTTCAGAAAAGGGATCTGCGGGAAGAAGAGTGACACACTGGTGTACACCTCTGCAGTTGCCAAAATTATTATTTGGTTAATTCAGCTCTGTCCAGTCTTCCTGAAGTTGGGCAAACCTGTTTTCTTCTCTATGATGTATCACTTAGAAACACCAACTGCAAGGATTTCTTATGTTCACAAAAAAGGGAAGGAAACAGCTGGTAAATGTTTCACAGATGGCAAAGCTCTTGGCATCTCTCTCAAGAGAGGGCCACCCATGCAGATGGCTCATTATTTTAACATTTGGATTTTCATCTTATTAAAACATCTTTTTTTTTTCTCCTGGTTTTATTTAGCATCATAAATTCTCTTACACTTTAGCTAGCGACTAAGCGATTTGAGGACGTGCGCTCTAAGGAACATCCTTTGGCTAAAACGTAGATTGGTAACATCATTATTCCCAGCTTTGATCTCAACATGATGGGCTTCAACCTGATTAAAAATTCCAATGAATGGAAAAGCTCTGAATAGTGAATTTATCAAGCAAAAGTCCATATAGTAGCTGAATTATTCAGCAGAACGATAAACCGAGTGAAATTGGGGAAAATAGTTTTATTCAATGCATAAAATCTCTATTACTATGCAATATGCATATATAAAAATAGACAAATGCACAGTGGGTGTAGACTTATAAACACACCCTTTCTACATATGTGAAGGGGTTTCTGCACCATGAAATGCAACAACCAAAATTTAAACCAAGCAATGCCAACTCTTGGCAAGGTAGATAGGAAAAGGCCAAGATTTCAAAGGATAGTTCTCTGCCCACTCAGATGTCAGCAGGACTGGACTTGCATCTTCTATCTGAATAGCTGTTTCTAGGTGCAGAAACAGGAAGGCTGTTGTGTGGCTGGATGGAAAGAAACAATGAACTCTTGCTGCCCTGACGTTGTTGCAAAAGCAGCCCTCACCACTCTCCTTTCCAAATACTGCTCCCAAGGATTGGGAAAAGTTGTGGATACCTCAGCATTCCAAACTATTGTGCTGGGGCGTGGGAAATGTTGGAGATGCAAATGCAAGTGACAAAGCAATGTAATAAGAACAAACCAATCTCTTTAATGTGGTGTGAGATGCTGGCCTAAATACAGATCAGTCGCTATGTTCTCACAAATGGGCCTCATGGAGCGGGGCCTGTGCACGCCATGTTGTAAATGTTTATTAGCAATAGTACACAACGCACATTATGGGTCCATGGAGCTCAGAGCTGGCTCACTTTGGGGGTCAAATGTAAATCCCTGACATGCTGAGCAAATGTTAATAGTTGCCATCACCGAGAACATATCGGTTGAGAATGTACATAGGTATCATAAATGCAGGCTTTGTTCATCAACTTGACTCACCTCTGGAACATCTAGCCTAAAGCATTAGCTTATGTAATGCATTCTGTGAGCTGTTGGCTTTTCTATAAGATGGAAAGCAAGACAGGAGTTTCAGAAAGTATAGTTTCACAAACAAGAGGTGGAAAAGGCAACGCTGATTAGACATGTCTAGGAAGCTATGAGTGGTAGAGATATGAAAGAAAAAAAATTAAACCAACTTCTCACTAAGAAAATTTCTTCTGGGGGGGTCTCATGTTGCTTCATGGTTTTTGGCATCTGTAGCATAAATTGCAATCACAAAAGCACAGGTCCTGACAGTCCTCAGATAGTGGACTTTTATGGGTGGAGGATCTTCAAGCTTACCCTCTTTGATCACTCCAAGATAGTGGTTCTTAAAGGTCCCCAGTCTAGTGGCATCAGCATCACGTGGGCCCCACCCCAGACCTACTGAGTCAGAAACACTGCGGAAGGGGCCCAGCAATCTGTGTTTTAACAAGCCCTCCAGGTAATCCTGATGCATGCTCAAGTTTGAGAGTCAGTGCTCTAAGGCATAACGGTTTGTCACTCCACCAGTGCCCAAGAATCTTTTTGGTGACAGATATCAAATATGATTCCTGCAAAATCCCGGCAGCAGAATACATTTGTCTATTTAACTGCATGCAAAATGCTTGTCAAGAAGGATTCCGGGGGCTCTTTTTGCAAATGCTTCCTCTCTCCTGCATGTGCTCAATCTATCTCTTTGGAGACTGCATATGTCTTCAATCCAAGCTCCAAAGTTGCAAGCCATCTTAAAATCACCCCTCACCCCCATCGTTTTCACCTCATATTGGCAAATAAGACAGAGGAAAACTGCACCTAGTTTTCTGTGTCTAGCTGGAAAAGACTGACAGATTTCATTACATTTGTCACAGGGTCTAAAACTCCACGTGGGAGAAAATAAGCCCATTTAGTAAAAACATCTCACTGTACCTTTGAGTCAGAATGGAGAAGCATAAAAAGTATTGTTCCTAAGAAAATTACAAGGCATTTGGTTGTGTTTTCAAAAGTGTGATGACTATTCACCAGACTGGTTTAGGTGGCTGCAAAGCCCCCCACAAAACTATATAGGTACTAGAAATACATATGCCTCCAGCGAAATGGCATAAGAATCAAAGGAGAAATGAATTTCCTGTGGTGCAGATGAGCTACTTAAAATCACTCCCATCTGAGCACACCTCCTTTTCCTCATGTGCATTGAAAACCATTTGAATAATGCACGTTATTCAGTTGCATTGTGAGCTCTGAAAGCCATTTAATGAAGGTAGACAGACTTCCAAGAAGGTGCATTCTTTGACTAATGTAGATACTCCTGGAAAAATCTTTCCCCAACATGGAAGGCAAGATTTACTGAGTGAGTGGAAGAAGGAATGCTATTATAAAGTCTTGTTTCACTCAATCAAATCAAATGGAAGCAAACTTGGGTGAAATTTGATCTATTCTAGGTGAACCTTACTCTATGCAATGTATATACTGAAAGGCTGTAAATCAATCACATTTTAGCAAATCAAACCATCTTTCTATTGACTTTTACTGTATTATCAAAGTTGCTTTGTCTCTTTATGATTGATCCTCAATTAACAGTGGTTACCAATGCCAATCTTTCTGTTAAATAGTTAAAGATCTATATACATTAATGCTTAAATGAATAAAACGCACTCCTAAATAAAAATCTTATGAATATTTAAGAAAGTTATGGGCACTTATTTGTACCTAAATATAGTGTGTACATATATACATATATTATGTATTGTTTTAATAAAGTGGGATAACTGTGTACAAGAAGATCGACTCTTCATATGTAATTTATTTGGTTAATTGAGGCCAAAATTACAGGAAAGAACATTTAGAGCAGGGGATATTTAAAATTTTATTTATCTTGGTACTTTGAATTAAAAGGTGGTATAGAGTCAGGTTCAGCAGTGTGGGCTTTGGAGTCAAACCTGAACTCAGACCCGCTCGCCACTTCTTGGCTGTGGACTGGGCCTCCCTGATCCCCAGTTTCCTTCTCAGTAACGCAAGTCTAGTAGTTATTTCTGCCCAACGGGGTTGCAATGAAGAGTAACACACTGCTTATTTTTAGCACAATGCCAGGTACACAGTGAGCACCCGAATAAATGGCAGCTGGTACTATGCTTACTATGAACTGATGGAGTCACAGGTATCGTGTCCATGACAAACAGGCGGTATATATAAGTGCCCATCTGGAAAAACCACCCGAACAATTTGACACCATTGTGGTATTTAAAAAAAATTGCTTTGGTTGCATGTCCAAAGAGAGGCTCAGCAAGGTGAGAACAGCTCTAACTAAGAGAAGCAATATGTGGTTATTTTAATACCTAGGGCGAGTCCCATTTTCAAACCCAACTCTTCAGTTTCTGAAATTATTATTAAATAATAACAATGACGATGATCATAATAACGGCACTAACATTTATATAGCACTCACTATGTGCTGGGAACTGCGGTAGATGCATGTATTAATCCATTTAAATATCACAACAATCCATTGAGAGAGATACTGTCATTATTCCTATTTCCCAGAAATAGAAATGAATATGCAGAGAGATTAAATGGCTTGCCCAATATCTCACAGCCAGGAAATGGTCGAGCAGGGGTTTGAACTGAAACATGAGGAGGATACATTCTCTTGAAAAGGCAAGCATGGGAAGCCACTGCAGGAATCATCCGGTCTCATCTTCTAATTTTACAGATGGAGAAATTGAGGCCAGTACTTAGAACAGTGCTTATCATTTGTAGTAGATGCTCAATAAATAATATTGGAGTGATGAATGGCATCAACAAATGGGAAAATGACTTACGAGTTACCGGCATAGCCAGGAACTAAAAGTCTGGGTCTTTTACTTTGTGTTTTTTAAAATTTTTATTTTATTTTATTTTACTTTAAGTTCTGGGATACAAGTGCAGAACCTGCAGGTTTGTTACATGGGTATACATGTGCCGTGGTGGTTTGCTGCACCTATCAACCCATCATCTAGGTTTTAAGCCCTGCATGCATTAGGTATTTGTCCTCATGCTCTCCCTCCCCTCGCTTTTATTTTTTCATTCCAGCATTTGCTCTCTGGTGAATAGCAACCATATAGCTGAGACACTCCCCCCAAAATACCTGTTGCCAATAATGAGCTTTATAGTCCTTGTAAAATTATTTGTATTTACCATTTGATATCTGACGGTCTGTATGTTTGCTGATATCTCTATTGCAGAATGTTCATCTCCAGAGAACAAGTCTCTCAAAATGACCCTTGGGTGAGTAATCTCATTTCTTTTCTCCTTTAGTCTTTTTTTTCCTTTCTTTCAATTTTTGATTCTATTTGGTGGGTGTTCACCCTTCAGCAGGTGTTCTCACTTTCCTGAACTAATCCATACAGTTGTGAGTAGACTTCAGTGGTCAAAAAATGCTTCTTGATTAACAAATCTTTATAGAAGGCACTCAGGTCAAATGAATAAAGAAGATAATAGACTCTGAATTAGATGGGAAACTCCAGGTTGCCAGTAACAGAAACCCCACCCTAAAAGATATGAACAACAACCAGCAAAAGGAATACAATCGGCCCTCTGTATCTGAAGGCCCCGCATCCCTGGATTCAACCAACTATGGATTGAAAACGTTTGAAAGAAAGAACAATACAGTAAAAAAAATAATGCAAGTCAACAGTATACCAGCTATTGACATAGCATTTACATTGTATTAGGTATTGTAAACCATCTAGAGATGGTTTAAACTAGGATATGGGGAGATGTGCATAGGACTTATGGAAATACCATATGCCATTTTATATCAGGGACTTGAGTGTTTATGGATTTTGCTATCCATGGAGGAGAGAGGAGTTTCCTGAAACTGATTCCCAATAGATACCAAGGGGCAACTATATATTCCTCATGTAACCAAAGCTCCAGGGGCCTCAGGACAAGCCTCCTCCAGAGCCCTGTCTCTTTCTCTGCATTTCTCAGCTCTGTCTCCTTTACGTCTCTCCTGTCTTAGGTAGGCCATCCCTCACAGTAATGTCAGATGTGTCCATGGGGTCTGGAGCTTTAGGCTTTCTTATTTCCATCCAGCAAGGGTGAAAAGTCTACTTCAAGATAAATTATCAAAATAAACAAAAATCCCAGGTTTGAATTTTGTTGCCCCCCTTTTTTTTTTGACGGGGTCTCACTCTGTCACCAGGCTGGAGTGCAGTGGCGTGATCTTGGCCCACTGCAACCTCCACCTCCCTGGTTCAAGTGACTCTCCTGCCTCAGCCTCCCGAGTAGCTGGGATTACAGGTGCCCGCCACCATGCCCAGCTATTTTTTTTTTTTTTTTTTTTTTTTTTTTTTTTTAGTAGAGATAGGGTTTCACCATGTTGGCCAGGATGGGCTCAATCTCCTGACCTTGTGATCCGCCCACCTCGGCCTCCCAAAGTGCTGTGATTACAGGTGTGAGCCACCACGCCCGGCTGAGTTTTGTTGCCTTTTATTAGCCTGATTTGATTCATGGATCTCTCTCTGAGCCAGTTCTTATAGAGAGAAAAAATGCACCATTGGCTTAAAATTTAAGTCAGCCATCAGCAAACTTGTCTGTAAAGCACAAGACAGTAAGTCTTTTAGGCTTTATGGGCCATAGGGTCTCCATCACAACTGCCCAACATGGCCATTATAGGCTGAAAGCAGCCAAAGGCAATACAACGATGAATGAGTGTGTCCAGATTTGGCCTGTAGGCCACAGTTTGCCAATTCTGGCTTAAACAGTCAGGCCCTAACACTGGTCCGGGGCCACACTTCAAGAATCTTGTATTTTTGTTTTTTTTGAGACAGAGTCTCACTCTGTCACCAGGCTGGAGTACAGTGGCAAGATCTCAGCCCACTGCTGTCTTTGCCTCCCAGGTTCAAGCGATTTTCCTGCCTCAACCTCCCGAGTAGCTGGGACTATGGGCGTGCACCACCATGTCCAGCTAATTTTTGTATTTTTAGTAGAGATGGGGTTTCACCATGTTGGCAAGGATGGTCTTGATCTCCTGACCTTGTGATCCACCCACCTCAGCCTCCCAAAGTGCTGGGATTACAGGTATGAGCCACCATGCCAGGCCAAACCTTGTATTCTTTAAGTATCTCTCTGCCAGTGGCATAGCTAGTGTAACCCTAATAAATCTTGAGCCTTGGATGGACTAGTACCTTCACAGAAGTTCATTCAAAGAAACCCAAGCTAGCCATGAAGTAGTGATTTTTAAAATTCCAGTGTTGTCTGGGTGTGGTGGCTCATGCCAATAATCCCAACACTTTGGGAGGCTAAGGCGGGCAGATCATCTGAGGTCAGGAGTTCAAGAGCAGCCTGGTCAACATGGTGAAACCCTATCTTTACTAAAAATACAAAAATTAGCTGAACATGGTGGCACATGACTGTAATCCCAGCTGTTTGGGAGGCTGAGGTGAGAGAATCACTTGAACCCAGGAGGCAGAGTCTGCAGTGAGCCGAGATCACACTACTGCACTCCAACCTGGGCGACAGAGTGAGACCTCAAAAAAAAAAAAAAAAAAAAAAAAAAAAGAAATCCAGTCTTTTTGCAGGTCTCTGAAAACACAGGAAGCAATATTCAAGATACAAACCAGGACAACAGTTCCCAAAACCTATTTCTCTTCTTTCCGATTCTCTCTTACCTCAAAGTTTCCCATTTAACAAATCCCCTGACTCTAATCATCACTAGCTGTACATCTTTCCTCCATTTCTCTTCAGACACCTTTCCTTCCCAGGCCTTCAATATGTAATCAACGTAGCTTTTCTCTCTCTCTCTCTTTCTCTCAGTCCTCCTCCATTTCCTCTAGGCCCGCAGCTTCCTTTGTCTACTCTTTTCTCAATTCTGAATCACAAAATATTTTAAACCTGGCTGTCAAAGATTGCCTAGTATTGAATAGTGGGAGAAGGGAGTAGAAAACACAACACTGATAGGTCAATGTAGCTTGTTTTTGTCAGACTTGCAAAACTGGAACTCATCATGTATTACAAATAGATTTCAAGATAGTGGTAATTTCTTTGGAAGAATGGGGTGGGAAAGAAGTGGGAGGGGGAACTGCATTTGAACCTGGAAAATTCCATTTGTTTTCCAAAAACTAAAATAATACCTGAAGGAAACATGACAAAGTGATAGCATTCATACTATTTGAAAAATGGGTACACGTTGGTGTCTTATTTTCTGTACATTTGAAATATTTCACATTTTGAAATCCAAATAATTAAATCAGAACATGGGAGAAAATAATGTCTGTGAAAGTACTTGGTTAATTTAAAATCCACCAAAACAAACATCCACCAGATCTCAAACATTACCAGCAGCCGCATTATGTGGAGGCTTTACTAAAACACAGATTGCTGGGTGCGACCCCAGAATTTCTCATTCAGTTGATCTGGAGTGGGGCATAGGGATCTGCATTCCTAACAAGTTCCCAGGTCATGCAGATGCTGCTGGTCCAGGGACCACTCTTTGAAAAATCACTGTGGTAGACAGCAAGCTCCATGTGGTCAAAGACCATACATATTTACTGACTCCCAGCATCTGCCTTGTTGATTCCCGACACTTGTAAACACTCAGTAAACATTTATGTGTGGATCACAGCCATGGGCTATCATATATGGAGAAAAGTGGATACTGCACACAGTTTAAGGTGTTCTTTCAATCCTTTGGGGAGAAGAAAGGGTCCTCTTTCTTATTATTACAACAGGACTAGTGGGTTTGATTGAGAAAAATGGGAGTCCTCAGGAAGTAAGATTAGGGGAAAGTCAAGGATCAGAGGTGGCTTCCTTTTTAGGAGTGCAAGGAGACAAAAGGGGACTGAAAAGAGAGCTAATGAGTCTGTTCTAACATTCACTTGGCATCCAGCGAGACCCCCGCAATCCCAGCTGGCAGCTAACTGCTGGCTGCAATATTTATAAGTCTTGCTCTTCTGACTAGGCACGCCCCGCATCTCTGTGCTGCAGCCGCCTGGGCTTGCTTTCAATCCTTCCAGGGTGACAGGCACCCTATTCTCACAGGTCCTCCACACTTGCTGGTTTTTTTTTTTTTTGCTTTTGCCTTGTTTGCTCCCATTTAACCTTCACACCTCTACTCAAAAGCTACTTCCTCCAGAAAGCCTTCTTTTGTCCCCCTGAACTAAATCAGAGACTTCAACCATACATTCATGTTAAACATGTTCATTTTTTCACAGTCTTTCATAGTTTGCAATCATACTTTCTTTTTTGGTAACTACTGTTCACCTCCCAGTTTGGCTGGGAGCCCAAGAGAGCTAGGAGCTTATCTGCTTTGCTTGTGTCCCCTACTCATAACCTATATCTGGCCCATAGCTTGCATTGAATAAATATTTGTTGAATGAATTAGTAAGACATGAATATGGGCTCCTGCTATGATCTGAATGCTTATGTTTCCCTAAAATTCATATGTTGAAACCTAATCTCCAATGCGTTGGTATTAAGAAGTGGAGCCTTTTGGGATTTGATTAAGTCATGAGGGTGAAACCCTTATAGATGGGATTAGTGGCCTTATAACAGAGACCTAGCTAGCCCCTTTCGCCATGGAGGACTTGGCAAGAAGGTACCATAGATGAACCAGAAGTTGGGGCCCTTACCAGATACCCAATACACCAGCACCTTGATTTCAGACTTCTCAGCCTCCAGAACGGTGAGCAGTAAGTTTCTATTGTTTACCAGCCACCCACTAAGACAGGTCCCATCCTCATCCATCCTACTTTGTCATTACATGACTGAAGTCACCAAGTGCAGGCCCACATGTATGTCTCAGTTCCCATAGTCCAGTTTCAATTCCAAAGTATGCTTTTATCATTTGAAGACCCCTCTCCCATTTTAGGTTTCTCTGACGTTTTACCTTTTCTGCCTCCAACTTCAGAGGCTGAGAATGAAAGATTAAACAAGAGTCAGCTTCCCACAAGGAAGGAGAGAAGTGAGCAGTGATAATAACACCAGCAACTTGGAAACAGGCAACTGGCACAAGGCCCTACTTGAATCTCCAGTACAAAGGGAGGAAGGCAGACCTGAGAGTATCAATAAGTCACAGAGGGAAAACCTATGACTGAAAGAAACTTCTAAAAGTATCATTAAAATGTTGGTTTGGGCCAGGCACGGTGGCTCACCCCAGCACTTTGGGAGGCCAAGGTGGGTGATCACTTGAGGTCAGGAGTTCGAGACCAGCCTGACCAACATGATGAAACCCCATCTCTGCTAAAAATACAAAAATCAGCCTAGCTTGGTGGCAGGTGCCTGTATTCTCAGCTACTCGGGAAGCTGAGACAGGGGAATCGCTTGAACCCAGGAGGCAGAGGTTGCAGTGAGCCAAGATTGTGCCACTGCACTCCAGCCTGGGCGACAGAGTGAGACTCCATCTCAAAAAATAAATAGATAAACAAAAATAAAATGAAATGGTTTGCTCAGTTTTCTTTCTGAAGGGCAGTCTAACATCAGCTTGAAGAAGCACTTTTTCAGCACCAGTTAAGCCACAAAGGCTGTTGTGTAGAGCCAGGGGTTGGATGAAGGATTTGGACTGTCTGATCACAGCCTGTCACACCTTTAAGCCTGGTTTGTTTGTTTTTTTTAATCATTGCCCAGTTTATGAATCATTGTTTCTACTTGCTTTAGAAATAGTCATTCTCTACTCTTCCTTTTTTAGATTGAACTTGTGCTGGCTTTTTATATATCCCTTTGGTGTCTTACCTACTTAATGAAAGAAATACACAGTGCTTTCAAACAACCATAAACATGTGGGATGGAAAATAAAAACATTTCTATTATTCATCTTTCAGGGTAACCAGTTTTTCCCCTAAATTCTTTTACAGTGTCAACGCAGATACGAATCTCTTAGTTTATTATTTTTTAAATAACAGATATTGTAATGCCAAGCACATTGTTCTGGAATTAACTCTTTTTATTTGCACACTCTTAATCACCATTCGTGCCAGTTCTTATGGGTAACCTGATTCTGGTAACAGATTTCTATTCTGTGTTATTTCAGACAATATTGGATGCTTTTCCTAACAAAGGTATTGACATTGTTTCACTTTAATATGAAACGATGATGAACGTTTTTAAACATATAGCTTTGTTAACCTAACAAACCTATCCACTTTCTTGCCCTCCCTCTGGAAAGAAGCATGTCTGCTGAAGACTAGTCAAAGGAAATCCTTTACTTAATAATTACCACTGGCTCTTGGAAAACAGAAACCCAAGACCCATTCATTTCTTCATTCACTTTTGCTTTGAACATTTAGTATACTCCTAAGAAGTGCCAAGTATCATTCTAAACACAGGTGAAATACACACAAGAAGGCTCTGCTTTTATGGGTGAATATTTATTAGGGAAACAGAAAATAATAAGAAAATAATAACAACAACAAAAGAGGATTTCAGAGATGGAAAGATTAAACCACCCATGGGAAATTAAGGGAAAGAGTTTTCCTAAAGAAGGAACAGCAAGTTAATGACTTTGGAGGGGTGTGAAGAAATAAACATGGTTCCCTGAAGGCGTGGACAGGTGCACAGGGCTGGAGCCTGGGAGTTTGTGGAAATTAGTATGAGGTGGGGCCTAGGAAGGAGCAGCAGGGGCCATATCAGGTAGGACTGTATAGGTCACTGGAAGGACTTGGTATTTTATTAAGAATTATGAGAAGCCACAGGCTGGGTGTGGTGGCTCACGCCTGTAATCCCAGCATTTTGGGAGGCCAAAGTGGGAGGATCACTGGAGGTCAAGAGTTCGAGACCAGCCTGGCCAATATGGTGAAGCCCTCTGTCTACTAAAAATACAAAAATTAACTGGGCGTGGTGACATTCACCTGCAGTTCCAGCTACTAGGGAGGCTGAGGCAGAGGAATTGCTTGAACCCAAGGGGCAGAGGTTGTAGTGAGCCGAGATCATGCCACACTACACTCCAGCCTGGGTGACAGAGCGAGACTCTGTCTCAAAAAAAAAAAAAAAAAAAAAGAGAAGAATTATGAGAAAGCAGAGGAGTGATTAAAATCTAACATGGATTTTAGAAACCATCATCCTGCTGCTGGGTTGAAATTGCCTGGAGTGGAATGGATCGTCAGAGAGCAGGTTACTGCTGGTGTCCAGGAAACAGACAGTCGAGACAGTCTCCATCCAAGAACAGGGAATCCCAACAGCTGCACAAATCCAGGCAGTACAGCTCTGAGTCTCAGAAATGAACATCTGATGTACTCAAAAGATCAGTCGGCTGCAATCCCAGATAGACTAGCATAAGCCAGGTAAAAGAGAACCAGGAGATCAAGACAGGCGACATTAAACACCCAAGAACCGACATCACATCAGTCTGAGGAGCATGGGATCCCCAGGGAGCTGAGTCATTGAAGATCAGAGTACCAGACAGCTATCACTGTGTAGGATATTGACTTAACAGAGGTCTTTGACCTTCACAGGCCTTTCATCTCCAGGCAGCAAAGACCCTTGAGGTCAGCACCACCCCTTCAACATATCTCTCTGGGCTTGATGAAACAAACCAGAGCTTCACAGTGATCTCTGACCTTTTTGAGGCAGGAAGTCATATTCATAAATTTGAGATATCTATGTTCTGGTCAGAGGGAAGGTCATTGCTGGGGTTACCTCTTCAAAAGTCTTTCTGGGTCCACCCTCTTTGCATCCGGCATCCTTACCTCACTGGCTCAAATGACTTGTCATTCCCTCTATGAACCTAGCACCTGGAAATTTGAATGACTGATGCAAGGAGAGCAGAATTTTACGAACTGCCATGCCCTGAGGGAAAGTTTATGATTTAGCATTCTGCTTCCAGATAGCCAGCCTCCAGAAATAGTCACACATGTGCACAAGAATATCTGTGCATTGTTGTCCAAGGAATGTTTTTGAGCATATTTTCCCGGTCTTGTAAACAACACAATATAAAATTATGGACATCTGTCTAGGCATGCCATTGTAGGTGTGCGCACTCGAAAGTTCTAGAAGTACACATTTTTGGACAGCAGGAGGAAGAATTCCATACTTTCTATAATTTTGCATTAGGTCGAATCACGTGAAATTGCCACTTTTTGTAAATAGAAAATGACCCAAGATTGGCAATTTCGTATGGTTAATTCTAAAGAGACTTAAATTGTGGAGAGGCAGGAGAGCGAGATTGTTAAAGTAATGGGTTCTGGAGCAAGGCAGAATGACCTCCAGGGCTAGCTCTGCTTCTTCCTACCTGTTTAGCTTTGGGCAAGCGGCTTCGCATCCCTGCCTCAGTTTTATCGCTTGAAAGATGGGAATAGTAATAGTACTTAGTTCAGAGTGCTGCTGTGTGAATTAAATGAGTAAAAGGGCTTTTAACTGTGCCAATGCAAGCCTTCAATCAGTGGTAGCTATTCATTTATCAAAACATCTATTATTACTTTTGAATTTTTTTTGAAAAAAAAAAAAGAAAAGGATTTGCCTAGAATATGCTTGAAAAGTTCTTTTCTTGTGGTGATGAGATAAAACTCCAGGTGGATTCCTTTGTTATAATGGCCTGTTGTCTAGGAAATGTGCCTTGGACCCTTGGCAGTACTTGGGGACAGCATGGCACTCACAGCCAAGCAGCCTTATTGCTCTTCGTGAAGCCCCGTATTTCCTGAATTTCCTCGGTCTTCTCTTGCTCAGCTCTTCCCTTCCCCCCATTACTATTTATTTACATGGCATCTTCCTGCCCTTTTAATTATATCACCAACATATTTGTAAACTCATTCATTTCCCACCCCCTTTCCCTTCTCTGTGCACTGCTCTAAATATAACCACAGAAACAAAACAATGCAGTTCCACAAACAAAGGCGCCTCAGCAGGGCAAGCAGAACCCTCCAGTAGGTCTTGAGTCAACTGCTATTTCTCGTCTTCACGTTTTATAAACCAGCCCCCGGCTCTCACAATAGAAAGGGTGGGAACCCTGATTAAATGGTATGCATTACTTTAAGAGGGAATTAAAAGCGATGCAAAGGTTTTCACTAAATCACATCAGGCAAGGGTACTCAAGAACAAAGTTGCCTGGGTGGTTTCCAGTGTGAATGCCTAGTTTCTGAATCTGCAATGACTCACTTGCTCAAGAAAGAATTGCTTGCTTGGCTAATTGCTTAATCAGCCAGCCACATGCCTTTCCCCCACCTTGCATGGAAAGCAGGACTATGTGTGAAGGATTGAGAATGGGGTGGTGTAGAAAGGTAATTACAGGTATTGAGAAATGAGCATCCAGTGAAGAAAAGGGTAACAATAAAAATATTTACTGAGCACCTAGTAGGTGCCAAGCACTGTCTGAGGCATGAGTATACCATGTTAAAAAAGACAGCCAGAGCCCTGTCCTCATGGTCCTGTGTTTCAGTGGTGGGAGCAGGGAATAAGTGAGTAAAGGAATAATTGCAATAGTTTCAACTTCTGGAAACCCTGTAGGGGAAGTAATGGGAGGGTAGCAATGGAGGTTAACTTGAGGTCAGAGATGTTCTCTCTGGGAGGTGGCATTTGGGTTGAGACCTGAAGGGTAAGCCACATGGGAGAAGTGGGAAAGAAGTGTCCAGGCAGAGGGTGACAAACGCCAAATCCCTGAGCTGTCAAAGGCTTGTAGCTGAGAAACAGGAAGGATCCATTAGCTACTACAGGTTGTTGCATAGCTTATTAGAAGCATGTCGAGTCTCAGAACCAGAATGGAATTTTTAAGAAAACCAAAACCAAAAAGGAAAAATTACTTACCTCGGATCACCCAACTCATGGGTAGTGAAGCCACAGTAAGAACTCAAACTATCTAAATTACAGGCGAAGGACTTTACCTATTGCAAAATGGAGCGTGTTGAATACAAACAGTTTACATCAGCAGCCTGCTTCAAGTGTGTCTGTATAGTTTTTCCAGTATGCTAACTTTGGGGTAATTTGGGGTTCAAGATTTGATGCTGGCTCTTACTAACCTCTAACCTTTGCTCCTCAGTTTGTCCCTTAACCTTCCTGAAGCTCATCTATAGAGTTTCATGCAGAGTTACATAAGGTGTAGACCAGTACCCGGCACAGAGCACATATGCAAAATGTAAACTATCATCACTATTACTATTATTCTTTTGTCAATATTCTCTCGGTTCTATCTTTTTTTGTTTGTTTGTTTGAGACAGAGTCTTGCTCTGTCGCCCAGGCTCGAGTGCAGTGGCACGATCTCGGCTCACTGCAAGCTCAGCCTCCCGGGTTCACGCCATTCTCCTACCTCAGCCTCTCAAGTAGCTGGGACTACAGGCGAGTGCCACCATGCCTGACTAATTTTTTTTTGTATTTTTAGTAGAAACAGGGTTTCATCATGTTAGCCAGGATGGTCTCGATCTCCTGACCTTGTGATCCGCCTGCCTCGGCCTCCCAAAGTGTTGGGATTACAGGCATGAGCCACCATGCCTGGCCCTCTCTGTTCTATCTTAATAGTCTCCATTATAGAAGACTGTATTATACATCATTTTACGTTCCATCTCCCAATGTAGAATGGGCTATACAGCATAACAAACGGCTTTATAATCCAAACATTTGCTCATTTATCACAGCACCAACTATATATCAAGTGCTGCAGGAGAAGTGAGGAAAACAAAAAATTTTACTGTGGTGATAAATCAATTGTGTCATACTTGGTGTCAGCTTCAGGGGATTGAGTCCTGGATCTGTGACTTATTAACTATGTGATACCAGGCAAGTTACTTAACTTCTCAGAGTCTCAGGATTCACATCTGAACAATGGGGATAGTAGCCCATGTAGCATTGCTTTGACATGGAGTAAATGGCTTGATGCCTCAATCACTGACTCCAGGATTTGGAATATAGTAATAGCTCCTAACGGCTAGTTCCAATTGGCCTCATCATTCAAGAAGCAAAAATTTGAGGGGATAGAAACAAGAGGTAAGCAATTTGAAGAGGTTCATTATAAATTAAACATACTGGGGGTGCTTCTCCAGGAAGCAGAGATCTCATAAAGATTCTGGAGCTGATTCTGAAAGAATGGATAGGAATTTTCTCAAAAGATGGGGAAAGCACTTCAAATAGCAAAAACAGCGTGTACAAAGGCACGGAAACTTGAAACAAAACGGCTTATTGGGGAAATGCGAGGTCACCTGGGACGGCTGTTTAGTGCACTGGAGGATGGGAAATGGATATTGAGCAGTAAGGCAGAAAAGGTCAAAATTCCTTCCTAAAGAATGTGTGTTCATTATGCTTATGGTCCCCAGATTGTCCCGTAGAAGCATCTAGATCACTGTCCAAAAAGATTTTCGATCTTAAGCAAACTCTTTTTCTTTTCTTCCCAACAGCTGAGAATGAAACAAAACTGTTGCATCAAAAACTGAATATAGGGACAACCTTGTGGATATAAGATGCTAAATGCCAAAGTGCTATGTGAGACTTGATATTCATACTTACCTAGGGAGTCCCAGCTTTGGCCAGACTCCCCATCCCCATCAGTAACGTGGTGACATTCAAGGGCATTAAGTAATGCTTGATCCCTGAAATGTTATTTTGAGAAAATCCCATGAAAATAAAACTACAGCCAAAGTAGAAGGCATAATAATGCCTTTGGAAAGTAAACTGGAGGAAGTTTATCCTCAGGTGGAGAAAGGAGAGTTCATCAGTGTTACCACAATTACCCAGGCATGTCAGAATAAAACAGGAGCAAAGAAGCTCCCCTGAATAGCTACCAGATGAGGACTAACACATCCTCACCATGACACAGGCAGCCCTTACGTTGACATGACCAGGATCCACATACAACACCCTTCTTGAATTTAATGATCTAATTTAAGGCCTGACAAACATACTGTTTTTCCAAGGGGCTACGAATGGCCCTCCCTTTTCCTCGAGCAAAGTAATTATTCCCCCAACTTGAAGCAGTAGTAGTGAAAGCACTTTTTGTTTCTCCAATCCTCTAGTTGAACCCCCAGGCTAAGATTTTTTTTTTTTGTAAGGCATTGTTCATGCACAGTGACATAGAATTTCATTTGCCGGGTTTCAAGTATTAAGAGCACAACACAAAATCTAAGCAATTTTAGACATGTGTCAATCTCAAATAAAAAAAAGCTTTGTGCTGGCACAGAATGTCAATGCTTGAATTAAAGAGATGGAGAATTTCCCTGAGCGAGAGCTGTACATGCTGACATAATACATTGTTAAGGCTCTGTGTTACGATACAACCAATATGTTTTAATAATTTATTGGTATTTATTTAACACACAATACTGTCATACCAAATCTAAAACAAGAGGTCTAGGTTCCTCATTGATTCATGTGCATGGTTCTTATCAGCACCATTAGATGTTTCCTTAGAAAATTCTCTTGCTTGTGACAAGATTATAGAAGGGTGTTTCAGAAACCTCATGCAGGCTGCATTCTGGTATCACTTTCTGGGGACCCTCAGTGGGATATTGCTGAAAGGATTTAATGTGGTTTTGTATTTTTTTCTTCTTTACTTATCAGACTTCTCCCGATGAAATCACTGCTCTAAGAGTGATTTTCATTCTTTTCTTCTTTACTTATCAGATTTCTCCCGATGAAATCACTGCTCTAAGAGTTAATCTCATTCGAACACTTACTCAAAATCTAACCAGCTAAGAGAATGCCACAGGCTGATGCGGAAGCCTGCTGGATACAGAATCTAGGTTGAATACTTCTGGACTGCCTTAATCATTAATTCATCAGCTTGAGGATTCATTCATCTTTATTTCACTATTACTTAATGAGGATAATGGAGGCTATCAAAATCTAAAGGCTAATCATTTTTTAAAGTGAGTATTTGATAATTATTAATTAATAATAATGTCAACAATAACCTTAATTTTCCAGGTATTCCCCCTAGGGATTTATATTTTAATTTATACTTGCCATGAGGACAAATGAATTCTCCTAGAATTAAGCTTTGGTTTACAATTTTCAAATCACAGGAGCAGGGAGAAGGTGTCTTCATGTAAAAATAATCAGACTTCTTTTTTTGAAGAGCCTCAAATGGCAGAGATGAAGAGAGAATAAATACAGCTGATGAGATTTAGCGTGACATCAGTAATTCTCAAAGGGACTCCACACCGTAGAGTTTGCTGGTATGGATGTTCATTGCTTTTATGGAGGTGACAGGCCTGACCTGTCAGGTACTAGTAACACCCAGGACAGACTAGAAATGTCACAAACTACTAACAGTTACTACACAAGATATAAAAGGATGTGTCTAAAAAGGGGTGACTCTTCAAAACTGGCTTAAACCTGTTTTAAAGTTCCTATTTCTTTAACAAACCCATCCTTTCTCTTATGGGTCCTAGAATTTATTTACAAAAATTTTAAAATTTCTAAGTGGCTTAAGATTTTATTTTCGACTGGACTATTTTATTTCAATGTTATAGAAACCCAACTCTAACTAATGTCAGCTTTAAAAAAATGAGGGAGTTATTGGCTCCTGTACCTGAAAAGTTCAGGGATCAAACTTTAGGCATAGCTGGATCCAGGTGCTCAGATGATGACAGTGGGAACCTGTTTGCTGTCTCTCAGTTCTCATTTCCTCTGAGTTGGCTTTATTCCCAGGGAGGGTATTTCTCCCCCATCTAGAATCCCCAGAAGCATCAGACTTATCTATTATCAACTTTAAATCCTGTGTAATGAGAACCTCTCTGTTATGGGTTACATTGTGGTTCTCCCGAGATTCCTGAGTCCTGACACCCAATACCCCAGAATGTATTGTTATTTGAAAATGCAGTCATTGCAGATGTGAGTGGTTAAGATGCAGTCATACTGGAGTATACTGGAGTATGCTGAGTCTATGATCCAACATGACTGATATCCTTATAAAAAGGAGGAATTTGGACTCAGCCATGTCCAGGGGCCCCGGGAGAAAGCCATGTAAAGATAGAGTTATGCTGCCACAAGCCAATGAACTCCAACTAGCTAGGCGAGTGGCCTGGAATAGAGCTTTCTCCAGTGCCTTCCAGGAAACCATGGCCTGCCAACATCTTGATTTTGGACTTCTGGCCTCCAAAACAGTGAGATAACAATTTTTTGTTTAGTTGCTCTTAACAAAAAGAAGTGTTTGTGGCACTTCTTACAGCAGCCCTAGGAAACCAATAGCACTCTTCTTTCTAGAGGTTCCATACAGGGTCCTGAGATTCACTTTGACTGGTTCAATTTTGACCACACTCATCTCCACAGCCAGGTGAATGGTTGCACGGATCTGACTCACATGCCCAATCAGGAGCTGGGAGTGGATTCAGTCCTACCGTATCTATGTGTGCCAAGAGTGAGCAAAGAATAGCTATCCAAGGAAAGATCAAAGTGCTATCACTGGAGGAAACGGGGCAGCAAAACCAAAAGATGTCCACTAATTGAGTGCATCGGAGAAGAGAAAAAATGAGGTGATTTTAGCTTAGTGTCCTCTGCCTGAATGATCACCATCTCCTGCTTCATAGGCTGGATAAACCCCTACTCATCAGTCATGTATATGGGCATCTCCTCTGTGAAGCCTTTTCTGGGTCCCTCTGATAGAATTGAGAATCACCCTGCATAGACCCCCCTCCCATAACTTGGCATACTGCAATATTAACAATAATAACCAGCCTTTTCATTATGCTAATGATGTGCTAGCCACAACTCTAAGCTATTCAATTAATTTAATCCTGACAATCACCCAAAGAGTTAAATACTATGTTATTCCCACTTTACAGGTGAGGAAATTGAGGCTCAAAAAGGTTTCCTGAAGTTACATAACTAATAAGTGCTAAGTGCCAGAACTAAAATTTGAATCAAATGTATTTAGCTTTAGGTTCCACGTTCTTTACCAGTTTATCATATTGCATCAAGTAGCCATTCATTTTCCTACTTTCTCCTCATACCTACCTCCTTCTATCAGGCCAGTAAATGTGGCACATGCATCACTAGAGAAGTTCACAATGATTTTATTTTTTTAAACACTTAATCTCAAAAAACTAGTTATAGTAGTTATATTTTTATATTGGTTTATATGAAAGTTTTCTCTTTATGGCAAGGGATAACTCCTTTTAATTTTCAGAAGTGCTATATACTTTCTTAAGTAAATTTAAATAAAAGAAGATGATTAAAGCTACGGTGAGAATATTGTAGTACATACAGTATGTGAATATGCCAACAATGTTGAAAGTAGTATGGAAATTATTGAAGTTTAAGATCCATGTACTTAGAATGTAAGCTCCTTAAGGAAAGTGTTGCATCTGCTGTGTTCTTAATGATAGTGCCTAGCACAGTGTCCAGCATATGGTCAACACTCACTGAACACTTACTGCATCATTTTGTATTGACTTGATTACTGGCAATATAAAATACAGAACCCACACCACCTCAACTGAATGCAGTACATTTTGTTATGTGAAATAGCGGGAATATTGATTCTCTCATCATTACTGAAATTCAGCCAAGCATGGTCACAACAGACAGTCATCTGCCAGCTGTTATTTGGATGAAGTAAAATAAAACTTGGGGTCTTAGTTTAATGCCAAATCACTACACAACTTTATATCCCAGGAACACATTATGCCTATGATGTATGTGTTTTCCAAGAATGAAGAATGTTATAGACTCTGTTTATTGTTTGTAATATACTTCTTTAAATGACTAGCTTCTCTTCCCCTCTCAGAATTACTTCAGATGAGATTTTTCAATGAATATGAGTTCATGTACAATAGCAGAAAATCTTTGCCATCTTTAAAAGGCCCAAATTTTAGGCTGACAGGACTTAAAAAGCAAAGGGATTATTCTGAAACTTCTCTTACAAATATGTCTCTTTTACAGCCATATTCAAACCCAGTCTGGTAAAGTGTAATGGATAAGCATGTGAACTTGAGGAAGTTAATTAACTCCCTTGTGCTTCCTTTACTTTTCTGTAAAATGTAGATTATAATAGACTTGTTGAAAGGATGAAATGAGTTAATGTATGTAAAGCACTTAGTTTACTATTGAGTAAGCACTTAGTAATAATAGGTGTTGTTATTTTTACCACTTTTAATGCTGTTGCTTGAAACTCATGTTTTCTTAGGTATATAATGAGATCAAACCCACACATCATAAGATCCTTTTTAATATCTGGCACTTTAGGGACATCATTTCATTTAATCATGTTTCAGATCAGGTTCCTGGGGAAGCCAACTTTGTAACTGAGATTAGTATGAAAATCTATTAGAGAGTGCTCTTGGTTTTACCATCTGTCGGGGAAGGGAAGGAATAGACAGACAGAGAATTGGAGCTGCTTGCAGTAACACTAATGGCCCCAGCTAATCCCATAAAAAGCTCTGAACTGAGATGACCTATTAGGGTTGTCTTGAGTTGGGGCAAGAGGGGCTTCCTTTTTCACCCCCTCATCAAATAGCTATGGGATTCACGGATTTCTGACTTTATCTCTTCCATTTCCAGAGAGAACTCACAGCTTTAATGCATCAAAACTTTTTTCACCTGGTGAAATTGGACGTTTAGTCCTAACTGGAGGTTCAGGGCAGCGCAACACAGCATCCATTACAGTCCACCCCTTTAGTTCAGATCCTCCTCTTTCTATAAGTTCTATATAGGCAGCTCTAGGTTTCTGAGAGGACTCTTTGTTTTGGAAAAACTTACAAGAAGAAGACAGTATAATGAACTAGTTGCCATTGTAGCTGCTTTTCAGGCGACAACTTGTCCTCATGGTCTTTTGTCTAGTCTTAGATTCCCTCACTCTCAGTAACTCTGCCAGTCTGGGTCATTCCACCTTTCATGTTTAAGGGTCTAAGCTTATGATAATCATGACTTTTTCAACCAAGATGGTGACTGCTTTTCTTGCCTGTCATGCATTTGACCACAAGAAACTCAAAGTGTCCAAGTGGCAGTCTTAATTCAAGAGTCTCTTGCTGTGTCCTCTGGTGTGATCATGTATTAGTAGATCAAACACTATATAAGCACTCAGTGTATCTGGCTGAGGGTCTGTGGGTAGGAAAGGCAACCTCATAACTGGAATATCTGCTGTGGCAACTCTGGAATTTATGCTTCCCTTAGCGTGGTAAAAAATGTATCCTATCAATGTGTTAGTTCCAACTCTATGGTCACTGATAGTGTGCCAAATGCTATATTCTGGAGGAATGCTCCCATCCTGATAAACTCTTTCTTACCTAACTGGATTTTCCACTTCCTTGATTAACAACATCCTCAGAGTCTAGTTTCGTATGTACTCTCCCAGCTCCTGCCAATTTTTTTGGCTAAGTCCTCTGGCATATTTAGATAGTCCCTTTCCTCCCTTAGTGGGCCAAGTGCTTCTCTGAGCAGGACAGGGTGTAACTTAATCCTAATTTTTGGCGTGCTGTGGTGGCCAGGAAGGGAGGTAAGGACAGATGCTGGGGGAAGGAGAAGAGAATGAAGCAGGTTTATGCAGACAAAAAAATTAAGCTGCAATAGAATCACAACAATGCCCTCAATCTACCCCATAGGGAGTTTTTAAGCTGGGATGACCTTTCTTAGTTGTGTAAGATGGTGGGCAAAGAGTCTGCTTTTTTTTTTTTTTTTTTTTTTGATCCACCCACCTCTTGTTCAAGCCATTTTCTGTTTACTCTTAATACTGGATTACAGGATGACCACCAGCCAGTAATTTTGTTTTTTGTCTCGCTCTTTTGCCCAGGCTGGACTTCAGTGGCACTATGTCGGCTCACTGCAAGCTCTGCCTCCGGGGTTCACACCATTCTCCTGCCTCAGCCTCCTGAGTAGCTGGGATTACAGGCATGCACCACCATGCCCAGCTAATTTTGTATTTTTAGTAGAGACAGAGTTTCTCCATGTTGGCCAGGCTGGTCTCAAACTCCCGACCTCAGGTGATCTGCCTGCATAGGCCTCCCAAAGTGTTGGGATTACAGGCATGAGCCACCGTGCCTGACCAAGAGTCTGCCTTTTAATCTCATGTTTCCACATTAAACAGACATTAGTTTCAGTTTGCCCTTGCAAAGGGAATGTGACCTTGGGTGAATTGACTTCTTGTGATGGACTGGTGAATGTTTAACAACTGTCAATCTGAAGGTGAAAAAACTTATTTGTAATGTTTACTAATTTTCATGATGTAAAGAAACCATTGACAAGCCACAGCCTGCTGGTCTACCACCTGATTTTGTAAATAAAGTTTTATTGGAAGTCAGCTACACCTATTTGTTCACATGCTATCCATGGTTGCTATAATGGTGGAGTTGACTAATTGCAACAGATAATGTTGCAAAGCCATAAATTTTTACTATCTGGCCCTTTCAGAAAAAAAATGCTGACTTTTTGCATAAATACTCCCACCATGGCTGATTTCTAGCTGCCAACTGAACACAGAATTGGAAACAGATGGCCACAATTGAACCCTACAAGACAATAGGAGCCAGTTGTAGCATAGTACATTGACTGAGGCCATTTCCCAGATTACATTGAGAGCGGAAGCTGTCAGTCAGTGGCACTTCCAGCAGAAATCACGGTAACATACTTTCTTAGTCCATTTGTGCTGCTAAAACAGAATACCATAATAGACTGAGTAATTTATAATGAGCAGAAATTTATCTCTCAGAGTTCTGGAGGCTGAGAAGTCAAAGACCGAGGTTCTAACATCTGGAGAGGGCCTTCTTGCTGTGTTATCCCATGGTGCAAAGGAGGCTGAGAGAGAGAGAGAGAAAGAGAGAGAGAGAGAGAGAGAGAGAGAGGCTGAGCTCATCCTTATTAAAGCAACCCATTCCCATGATACTGAATCCACTCCTGTAATAATGGCATTAATCCATTCATGAGGGTGGTGCTCCCATGACCCAAACACCTCCCATTAGGCTCCACCTCTCAATACCACTGCACTGGGGATCTAGTTTCAACATATGCTTTTTGGAGGACACATTCGAACCACAGCACACAGCACAGCACCCACAATAACTTTTTATCATTCTTATGAAGATACTCCCACTGTATCATTTTTTTCAGATCAGAAACATGAGACTAAGAGAATTAAGTCCACTTTGTCCTAAGTCATAAAGTTATTAAATAGTGAAGCTAGAGTTCAAATGCAGCTCTGTTATGCTCCAAAGACATTGTTTCTACTGTATTCTATTCAGCTAGCTGATTTGACGTTACCATCCAATAACATTCATTCAACTACTATTGAGTGAGTGTTAGCTATGTGCTAGACATTGTGATACAATAAGAAGTAAGATACAAGGGATCCCTTCCCTTAGCCAATGACAGTGAATTTCTGGTATGCTTACTTATCTGAATGTCTAAAGCTGTCATTATGTTAAAGCTTAGCTCAAAGTTCTGGACCACAACAGTTTTCACTAATTTCTTTTCTGATTGAGTCCCTATTGTACTAATGGTCAATATCAACATGGTATGGCACTTCCTAGTCTATTATTGTTTCATACTAAAGTCCATTTTCCAGCCAGTTCATGTTCTATTGACAATGGTGCTGTTTAAGGGGGCCAATGAATCACATCCATCTCCCACCAAACTCACAACCAATTAAGAAACTAACAATAGATTCAGAGACATGAAGACTGAGGTAAGACAAAGTGAGTAGAAGAATTTGGCCTGGTCCTGCAACAACAGATAATTTATTCAGTTGATAAAATTTCTGAGCATCAACTATTTGACAGGCCTTGTTTTAGCTCTTGAAATTTTAGGGGTGATAAGAACACAATTCCTGCCATCATGGAGCTTATGTTCTAAGGTAATCTGGATTCTCAATACCTCCCCAGTCCGTGGCTCAGAACCCACATAGAGTAGGAAAATGGGGGTCTTACCCAACAGTAAACTGTTTTACTTATATTAATTCATTTTATCCTTTCAACAAATCAATTACAATCTACATTTTACGGGGTCTTCAGGGTCACTCATCCAGCTATCTGAAAGAAAAGACTGCCTCACACTTGTTGAGTAGCAATACTGGGGCAAGAGAATTTCTAGATTGGACTTTTGCTGCCAAGGCCTAGGGCCCCACCCAAGAACAAAAACTACATGGAAAAAAAGAAAGAAGAGAATGTATCCACCATGTGGGCTGGATGGCCTAGAATAAAGAAGGGATTCTAGGCCAGGCTTATGAAGATGCAACACCTCCCTTATCAATTTAGGCATTGTTATCATTGAGGGCATAGAAAGATATTCTTGAAGCCTTACTTTAATACTCTTTCAAGGAACAGAAACTCCCTTATGGAGACATGAAGAGAGGGAATAAGTTTTCTGTTCTCTATCACATGGCAGAAACACTGTCTAATATTTAAATCAATTGAATTACCTGGAACTGGCTAGAAACATAGTGGGTATTCAATGAAGTCTTATGGATTGCTTAATTTAAATAATTACACTTACATTTTGGTAAATTTCAGGGCCAAAGGATCGTCATAAAGGTCGGGCAAGCATCCATCTATTCTGGATCAATCATAAGTCTCAGCCTTCTTTTTTGATAATTATAGTATAAATAATATCAATAAATATTTTGAGGTGAATGCTTTGTACTTGGCTGGATAATACCCACTGTGTACCTTGTTAAAATTACATGGTTTCTTTCTGAATAGAAAACACTCTGTTTATAAAATGTCCTATTATCACGCTTCATGATGAATGAGCTGTGTTTATTTGTTTCTTTCCTGGCTGTCTTTAGGAGATGATCTAAGGTTAATGGTGGAAATGCTACCAAAATAAATGGTTTCATGTAGTCAAATATTTCATCTGAGCACTTTGTTTCAGGAAACTTGAGAAGAAAAAAAATGAATGTTTTTGGAGCATTTGAATTCATTCCTTAACTTAGTGCTGCAAAGGTTTCTGAGATATGTTAAAATATATATATTTTCCATGTTGCCCATGAAGTCTATGATGTTTCCACTAATACGTCAGTTGGAATATTACACATATTTTCTCCTGGAAAATCCTCAAAAGGATGTAGAAGGTGATTTCAGATGCCTGCATAAAATTGGGCATTTTCCACGTGAAATGATTCCATAGAATCATACTCTTTCATGAGACTGATATTCACCAGTGCTGGCTTAAAACATTTTCCTAAATTGACATCTTGTTCTGAGAATAAACAGATATAACATTTGCCACCAATCATTACAAGTTCAGGTGCTTTTGAAAAAAAAGATATGATCATATAGGTAATAGAATTTTCCTTTGCTGTCGCAGATTCTGACTTAGCTTTATAGGTTTAGTTAACACTTGCTCTAGGCTTACATGGGAGTCTCTCACTTTTGGTCAAAGTTCTCAGATAAATTGCTGCTCCTAAGTGACATGGCCAGGATGAAGTCATCATTTTTTACTTTTGGGCTTTGGAATTCTTTTAAGAGCCTCCTTTAGATCCTCTTAAGTACAGATGACTATTTATCAGCTATCTTCTTCCCGCAAGGACTTACACACTCAAAAATATTTGAAAATGCCAAAGTCATCCTTTGTCTTACAGTCAATATTATTTTGGAGATGAACAGAGATTTAAATTTAAACAGGTCTTAAAACTACAGCCTAATAGAGAAAGATCTTATACTAGAAGACATTTCTTTAAGACCAATATTTTTTAGTTCTTTTCTTTTTTAAAGTTAATATAGCCCAACCCTGGCAAGACAAAGAGAATGAATTTACCTTCCAAGTCCTTGGGACTTAAAACAACAGCTCAATAGAGAAGGAGTCTATACTAGAAGACATTTCTTTAAGACCAAGATCTTTTAGCTTTTTTTTTTTTTTTTTAAGTTAATATAACCCAACCCTGGCAAAACAAAAAGCCTGAATTTACCTTCCAAGTCTTTCTGGTAAACTCCAGCATAAGAAATTATGCACCTGACTCTTTTAAACTTAACTTTTTTGTCTTTTTCTAGACTGAGTAACAATAGCTTCAAAGAAAGGTGTAACTGACTCAAAAGGCAAAGAAAGACCCATTACCAATTGAGATGTCATTGGAAAAGTGGGCGATGAGAGATTTTTACTGGCTCCTTGAAGGGTTACATTCTATTTTGGCTCCTTTATTTATTATTTATTTAAGACAAGAGAAATTGCTTTTCAAAATTACAAAATTAACTTTTGCTCTTTCGAGATCAGAAAAAAACAGACCATAAAACAAAAGAATAAGACATCTACAATTCTACCTGCCTGTGTATATCCACTATTAATAAAGGGTATGTGACCCTACAAATTTATTTGTTTATTTAATAAAATATTTATTGAGTTTCTGTGGCAGGTGGTTTTTCAGGTGCTGGGAATAGAGACATCTGTAACATTCGCCTTCCTGGAGCTTACATTCCGGAGAGCAGACAAAGCGTAAACACATAAATAGATTTACATGTGAGATAAAGACAGGAATGGTAAGATGGTCATAAAGGAAAAAAATGGCTCATGGAATGGAAAATGATGGTGGCATGGTGGATGGGTGATTTTAACCACTAAACGCCTCTCTCAGGAGGTGGCATTTGGAGAGAAACTAAGACAGAAGAAGCTGTTAGGCTTCTTAGAGCCAGCAAATGAGTCCCACCCCACCCCCAATCCCCTAGAGAGGAACAGCCCCTGAAAGGCTGAAAGATAGAAATGACATTGGTGCTTCAAGGATCAGCAAGACAGCCACAGTCAGGGTGGAGTGTAGGACGAGATGACTGTAAGTGACATGCAGAGGCCAGCATAGATAGAGCTTCGCAGACCACAGGAAGTGGTTTGGATGTATCCTGCTCTGGTTTGTGTTTTTACAGGCTGAGCTTGTTTGTTGTGTGAAGACTTTTACGCTAGAGGACCAATCAAGAAAGAGGAGGAAGAGAGAGGGATGTTTCCACATGGAGGTAAACACGCGATGGCAGTCGTGACACATGGTCACTTGGGGGATTGCTGAGGGGATGTGGCTGACTGCATGACATGATGTTTTGGATGTGGGGAGTCGATGAACACCCCTTTTTCATTTCATAGATTGTTGGCAATCCAGCAATAGGAATCTCCGCAACCTTCTTCATGGTCAGATGATATTTAATAAATGATTTTTCTGTTGTTTATTTCTCCAATGCCCAAATGAGCATAACTTAGATTGTTTTCAATTAGGAACACTGAAATGAACATTCCTTTTTTCTTTCTTTTTCTTTTCCTTTCTTTTTTCTTTTTTTGAGGCAGGGTCTCTCTCTGTTGCCCAGGAAGGAGTGCAATGGCGTGATCATGGCTCTCCTCAGCCTCCAGCTCCCAGGCTCAGGTGACCCTCCCACCTCATCCTCCAGAGTAGCTGGGACCACAGGTGCACTCCACCATGCCTGGCTAATTAAAAAAAAAATTTTTTAAGAGATGGGATCTCACTATATTGCCCAGGTTGGTCTCAAACTTCTGGGCTCAAGCAATCCTCCCTCCTCAGTCTCCCAAAGTGCTGGGATTACAGGAGTGAGTCACTGCACCCAGCTGACAGTCTTGTTCATGTAACTGTATACTTGTCTGATTATTTCCAAAAGGTATTTCTAAAAGTTGAATTGTTGGATCAAAGAGTTATTCGCCTTTAAAATTTGTTACATATCTTCCTTTTCCTTCTATTCTTTAATTTAGGGCAATCATGTGATGCTAGGACTTAGTTTTAGAATTTTTAGCAGCAGATTTGGGCTTGTTCATTGTCTTAAGCAATGACAAAATGATGAATTTGTGAACATTTTCTGAGTGATTTTGAAAAGAAGATGATCTTTGGATTAGAAGACTTTATTGCTTAGATTGGGAGGCCAGGATTTTCCCACCAACTGACTTAGGGGCACTCTTGGTTGTCATGTTGCTGCTCACAGCCCTGGAGCAGGGCCAGTTTGTGCAGTGGGTCTTTGAGGTAGCATGGTGTCTCCAGACTTAGCATCAGATCATTTTTTTAAAGGACAGGTAGGGTGTTTCTGAAGAAAAAAAAAGGGAGCCAAGTATCCTAAAAAAAAGAAACACCTTTTAAATGGTTCTCTGGAATAAATGTCACAGCTAAGTAGAAAGAATAGAAGCTTGCAGAAATGTGTGCATTCTGATCCAAGCACCACCACTTATTACCTGTGTTCTCATCGAGGTTATTTCACCATGCTGGGCCTCAGTTTCATCATCTATAAAAGAGAATTTAATTCCTACTGTGTGTGGTTGTTTAAGGAATATATGACATAATTCTTGTAGAAGCTGTTTACGGAGCACTTACTATGTGCTACACTGTGCACCTAGCTTGGTGTCTATGGTCTCATTTATTCCTCCCAATAATGCCAAGGTGGGTAGTATTTTTATTTTGTATTTCAGTCGGGAAGAGAGAGGTTTGAGATATTGTGTGAATTGATGAAAGTCACAGAGCTAACAAGTGGCCAATCTGGAATTTGAATGCAGGGATTCTGATAGTCTGTAAAGGGCCAATCTGTCTCTGCACATACTCTGTGCTCCATCTCCATTTTAGCCTTCATGGAACCTGGCAGAGGGTAGAGTGGAGACTTATCTTTCATTCAGAACTTGGCAGAAACAGAAAGAACAAATTGCCATTTTCCTTGAATTCCCATATTTGTTTCCTACTCAGACATTCCTGGCTCATGGAATTCAAGTTGAACATGATCAAGTAGAGTTTATCAAACATCCATGGCAGAGATCCTGAATCTAGTGGGAGCTTTGAGATAATCCTCTGAGATGTTTCCCTTCTTCAGCCTTCTCGCCTTGATGCATGGGGAAGGAACTCTGGGCCTTTCAGAAAAGTCAAGAGGGAACTCCTGGCTTTTCCTCCATCCCATGTGCAAGGGGAGCCTCTTTGCTGTGATTAGGAGAAGTACTCACACACATGGCTCACACACCTTCTGGGTCAGTTTGGACCTTAACAGAAGTTTTCTCTTTTATGTGGCCACATTTTCTGCGTAGAATGCAAACCTGGGCTGGGCCAGGGCCAGACCTCAAGGCTTGCCCACCTCTTTCCTAGTTCCTTGAACCCTTGCTCAGATGGGCAAAGCACGTATCAGAACTTGGATCTGACCCTGTCAGTCTTATATCAAAGCCCAGGGACCTCTTCACATATTGTTTAACTGGGGTATGTGTGGCAGAGAGTAAAAGCAGCCCGACGCCCTCATTTTCATATTGATTAGGTCCCTTCGTGGAGCATGGTCGGCTCTGTCCACTCTCATTCTTTTTATCATTAAGTTTTTTTGTTTGTTATTTTTTTTGGAGACAGAGCCTCACTCTGTCACCGAGCCTGGAGTGCAGTGGCATGATTTCAGCTCACCGCAACCTCCGCCTCCCAGGCTCAAGTGATTCTCGTGCCTCAGCCTCTCAGCCTCCTGAGCAGCTGGAACTACAGGTGCACACCACCATGCCCACCTAATTTTTTTGTAATTTTAATAGAGACAGATTTCACCATGTTGGCCGGGCTGGTCATGATCTCCTGGCCTCAGGTGATCCACCTGCTTCAGCCTCCCAAAGTGCTGGGATTACAGGTGTGAGCCACCTGGGCCGGCCTTTTTATCATTAGCTTCTAGTTGGCCAGATGGGTCAGCTTTCTTTAGAAACAAGAGACAGAGACACAAGCCAACAGAGACATTCCAGAAAAGTATCTCTCCCAGGATCATAGACCAAGATGCTTAATCAGAGATGCTTAGTCTTTGAGATCTAAGAGTGGGAATTAAATGATACTTATAGTATTTATAGGGACATTTAAAGAATGTTCTAGAGCATGGTTCAGCAAATGCTAGGCTGTGGGACAAATATAGTCTGCCATTTGTTTTTTTTAAATAAAGCTATATTGGAAGACAATCATGCACATTCACTTAGGTATTGTCTATAGCTGCTTTGTCACAACAATGCCAGAGTTGAGTAGTTGCAACAGAGACTGTATGGCCCACACAGCCCAAAATATTTACTGCTGGGCTCTTTGCAGAAATTTCTCTGACTCCTGTTTCAAACATTAGTGTGCAAATGCGTTACTTGGGGAGCTTGTTACTAGGTCTGGGGGTGGGGAACTAGAGACTGTGTTTCTGAACAAAACGGCACCTCATGCCAGTGCTGCTGGTCTTTGGGCCACATTTCTAGAATCCAGGTTCTAGGGCAGTGCCATCCAGTAGGACTTTCTGCAACACTGGGTGTGTCTGCAGCTGCGCCATTCAATGTGGTAAAGGCCCTGCACCACTTCTGGCTATTGAACACTTGCAAAGAAGCTAGTGCAACAGAGGAATCGAATACTGTATTTAATTTCAATTGTGTTAAATGTAAATAGTTATAATTGACCAGTGGCTACTGTATATGACAGCATAGTTTAGAGCATAAATCCTAGATTGGATTGCTTGTTTCTAAGAAAAAAGTCAAACCATGCTGAGGTTTCCCTCCTATAAAAACTAAAATAAATAAAAAGAGGCTGGGTGTGGTGGCTCACACCTGTAATCCCAGCACTTTGGGATGCCAAGGCGGGCGGATCACCTGAGGTCAGGAGTTCAAGACCAGCCTGGCCAACATGGCAAAACCCCATCTCTACTAAAAATACTATATAGATATATATACACATACACATATATATGCATATGCATATACTATATACATATATGTGCATACTATACACATATATGTGTATAGTATGCACATATATGTGTGTTATGTGTATAGCATGCACATATATGTGTGTGTATATATTGAACACTTGCAAAGAAGCTAGTGCAACAGAGGAATCAAATACTGTATTTAATTTCAATTATGTTAAATATAAATAGTTATAATTGACCAGTGGCTTCTGTATGTGACAGCACAGTTTAGAGCATAAATCCTAGATTGGATTGCTTGTTTCTAAGAAAAAAGTCAAACCATGATGAGATTTCCCTCCTATAAAAAATAAAATATAGTATACACATATATATGCGTGTGTATATATATATATATACACATATATATGTATATAGTATATACATATATATGTATGTGTGTATATATATTATATATGTATATAGTATTTTTAGTAGAGACGGGGTTTTGCCGTGTTGTGGAGAGACAGAGGGAGACTCCATCTCAAAAAAAAATAGATATTAGCATTGCAGACAAGTTGGGAGGATATAAAGTCTTGGCTTGCTCACAGGGAGGGGGGCTCAGAGATACTGCAATCTGGCCTGAGTATAATAAACCCCTTTGTTACATTTAAATACCATCATACTATCTTATACACAGAAAAGCCTCAGGATGTTTTATAGTAACAATGCAACGGCATGAAAACCCCAGACAACTCTAAAAAGGCGCTAATTATTATTATTAGTGTTTTGCGCTAACAATAAATGTCAAATGGAATCCTGAAAACAAATAACTACCTGTCACCAAGTGAATGAAAGGCAATTTTAGTAAAGTGAATTAAAACCCCAAACATCACCAAGCCCAACCAGCAAGCAATGCCAAGGCAGCTTAGCAGATTCCTTGGCGAATGCGTTCCTGGAACAGCAGGCATAGGATGTCCTTGGGGGAAAGTCCTCAAGACTGCCTGCTCATTAACATCCAGAGGACCTGGAGGGGGAGGTGGTCAGAGCTGAAGTGCAAGGGGCAAGTGCATCTTTGGGAGAGGCCCTCCATCACAGCAGATGGCAATTGGGGAACATTAAGGTGGAGCATCTTTATTTATCGGCTGGGCTGCAGCCTGCTCGAGTGTTATCAGTGAAAAATTAAAGTTGGACAGCAGAGTGTGGATTTGTTTTCATGACATATTTCCCTTAGATTTTTCAAAGTGCATTCTGGGTGTCTCCCAAAGACTATTTTTTAAAAATAAATTGTACTTTTTATTTTTTCAAACTTCATTTATCTTTGATATCTGATTGACATATTCAGGACAGTTCAATCCTTTCTGCTGAAGTGAGCTGTGACAGCTGCTGCTACAGCAATCGACATCACAGAGCCCTCCCCAGGAACAGGGGCTGTGTCTTAAGACAGGCCAGGAAGGAGAGCCTGGTGAGTTTCTTTCTAGATGGCTAGGGATGTGGTGGGATCCATCTCTTGGGTCACCAGATAGATGAGATTTAGAAGCATGCATCCAGCTCTTGCGAATTATTGCAGAATCGTCAGAGAAACCAGGAGACTCACAAAAGGGGTGAGAGGCTGAGATTTGCCTCTCTGATTTTTCGACTTTGTTATAACTACTGAGGAAGAAAGGGAGCATGAAGTGGCAGATGCTTAACCTCGTTACCATGAGCAACTTAGTTTGTTCTTCCTGGTTTAGGACTGACCTTTGGAGCATACTCCTTCTCTCTCTCTCTCTTCCCTTCCCCCTGTCGCTCTCTTCTCCTTCCCTTTCTTTCTCTTCTGTCCCTCCTCCCTCTCCCAATGTTTGAATTGATAATACAGTCACACAATTCTAAACTACAAATCATTAAAAATTATTGAGTAAAAGGCCTTCCTCCCACCTTGCCTTTTAGCTGCACCCCTTCTCTCAAATTTCTTATTAATCAGGTATTTTATGCTTACACAAATAAGTATGTATATATTTAAGCACATGCACACCCACACACCCCTTTTCTCCTTTTTTTACACAAATGGTTAATATATTATACACATAGCATAGTTTTTTTTTGCCTTACTTTTTTGTAAAACCTGAAGTCTTTTATCTTAGAGATCATTCCACACACATTAATAAAGAGCATTGTCTTTTTAAAAAAACTGCAATACACTCCAATATGTGGCTGTAGCATAAATTATTCATTAAGTGCCCTGAATCTAGAGGCATTTAGGGAGTTTCCAAAGTTTTGCTCTTACCAACAACCCTGCAGTCAATAACCTTGAATGCATGTCATGCCACACATGTGGGAGGGTCTCTGCAGAATAAATACCTAGAAGTGGACTAGCTGGGGCCAAGGGTAAGTGCATTTGTAAGTTTGATAAATATTGTCAAAGTGTCCTATGTAGAGGTTGTGGAATTTACATTCCCGTCATTCATAAGCGAGAAGGCCTGTTTTCCCATTCGATTACTCAGGGAGGGTATTATCAAACCTTTTGATTTTTGCAATTTGGAAAAGAAAATGCGGTCTCCCAGTAGAATATAATTCACATCTGTCTTGAGTCAGGTATTAAGCAGCTTCTCATATATGTATTTATGAAGTATATTCTTTTTTTGTCAATTGTCTATGATGTGCCTCTATTCTGTTTCTTTTCCAATGATTTCTTGGAAGGTTTTGTATGTTGGGGAAATTAGTTCTTACTATTGTTTAATGAATAACACATACCTTCTTCTCAGTGTTTGATATGGCTTGGCTTTGTGTCCTCACCCAAATCTCATCTTGAATTGTAATTCCTGTAATCCCTATAATCTCCATGTGTCAAGGGAGGGACCAGGTGGAGGTAATTGGATCATGGGGGCGGTTCCCCCATGCTGTTCTTGTGATAGTGCATGAGTTCTCATGAGATCTGATGGTTTTATAAGGGGATCTTTCCCCTTTACTCAGCACTTCTCCTTCCTGCTGCCTTGTGAAGAAGCTACCTTGCTTCCTCTTCGCCTTCGACCATGTTTGTAAGTTCCCTGAGTCCTCCCCAGCCGTGCTGAACTGTCAAACTGCTTTGCTTTATAAATTATCCAGTGCCAGACAGTTCTTTATAGCAGTATGAAAATGGACTAATACACTGTTAAAAATATGGGTTAGTGTTATGGATATAGGGTAATGATTCTTCAATGTTTAACCATTCATTTAATTAATTAATTTATTTATTTATTTTGAGACACAGTCTCGCTCTGTCACCTAGACTGGAGTGCAGTGGCACAATTTCGGCTCACTGCAACCTCCGCCTCCCGGGTTCAAGCAATTCTCCTGCCTCAGCCTCCTGAGTAGCTGGGATTACAGGCACGCACCATCATGCCTGGCTACTTTTTGTATTTTTAGTAGGGACAGGGTTTCACCATATTGGTAAGGCTGGTCTCAAACTCCTGACCTCAGATGACCTGCCTGCCTCAACCTCCCAAAATGCTGAGATTACAGGCGTGAGCCACCGTGCCCAGCCTAACCATTCATTTATTAAAAACACATCACTGAGCACCGACTACCTGCCAGCCACTGCGTTGAGAACTGTGCAGTTCTGGTTGGGGAGACAGACAACTCAGCAGGCAAGAATAGCCATTTGGGGCGAAAGAAATGATGAGAAGTGTGCTGGGCACAGGGGAGTGCAAGAGAGGCAACTCTCCACCCTGGGCATGGAGAATGATCAGGGAAGGATTCCTGCTGGGTGTAATCTAGAAGCAGAAGCCTAAAGAACAGCTAAGAGGTGGTCAGCCAAGAAGTGGGGGAGTGCAAATGGGGAGAATGAAAAGATGTTTTAGGCGAAGAAATGGATTGTGTGAAAAAGAGAAGAAAAAGGTATCTGTGTGTCAAGAAAATAACCAGAATTTAGTAGAATGAAGGGAGAGATAATAGTTGAGAGGGAGTAGGGGTCAGTCTTAATGAGGAACAAAATTGTGGGTAATTTGAGAGTCAGGACAAGTATTTATTCACAACAATGCTGTACAAGTGTGGGGGACATTGATGAATGAGATAGACAAGACCTTTCCTTTGTGGAGCTTATATTACAATGGGGGTGGGCATAGACTGTAAACAAATCAATGGATTAAACAAAGAAATAATCTATATTTTTAGTGCTCTGAAAGACATACCCCAGGCCATTTTGGGAAACAGCGGCAAGGTCCCCTGCAGACATGATGTTTAGGGAAAGCATCCCTGGGGACGTGATATTCCAGCTAGGACACACTAAATGATCAGATATGGGGATGCAGGGAGCAGGACTGAAGAGCTTGGTCCATCTCTATACCCCCCGCCCTGCCCAGTAGAGGTCAGGTGCTCACTGCCCATCTAAGAGATATTCACTTTAATGCTTTTACTTTTTAAAAGAAAGAATGAGCTTAAATTATGCCCAGAGAGAGCTTTATTTAGACACAGCAAGAGATGCCTCAAGTTTATGAAAGAGATTTATGTATAGTCCCTGACTTACAATGGTTCAACTTTGGATTTTTTGACTTTGGGTTGGTGCAAAAGTGATCCACATTCAATAGAAACTGTACTTTCAGCACCCATGCAGTCATTCTGTTTTTCACTTTCAGTGCAGTATTCAATAAATTACATGAGATGTTCAACACTTTCTTAGAAAATAGGCTTTGAGTTAGATGATTTTGTCCAAATATAAGCTAATGGAAGTAAAACAACACATTTAAGTCAGACTAGACTAAGCTACGATGTTCTATGGGTTAGATGGATTAAACGCATTTTCGATTTACCATATTTTCAATTTAAGATGGGCTTATCAGGAAGCAGCCTCATCGTAAGTTGAAGAGCATCTGTGCATTCCTAGAGAGAACACTTCTTTGGGTTTTTCCATGTCCACAAACTGCCCAGCCCAGGGATATATGCAGAACAGCAAATAAAGATGACAATCTTAAATGGTAAGCTGTAATATTCAGTGCATGGCTGTGAACTGATGTCTTCAGGCATTGGATTGGGGATGGGTCATATGCCTTCTAGACCAGAGAGTCTTTTAACCCTAACTCCTGAGGAACGTTGACATCTTCAATGAGGTCAGCTACCTCCAATAATGCACCTGCTATAGCTTCCCCATTCTTTTGAGACCTGAAAGTGAATTATTCTAACATGCCTTATCTGTGAATAAGTGAGTGAAGAGGCACTTGAATCACAGAAGAGAAAAAAATAATGGTATATGGTTTTTCTTATTCCATTTAAGAAGTCTTCTCGAACTATAAATTTTATTTTGAAAATATTGGCACCATCTGTTCTGGAACCAAAAATTATTCAAGGATAAGAAAGAATGACAGAATAAATTAAAATTCCAGGATTAAAGACATTTGAACAAATTTTAAGTTAAATTTCCGGAAATGAAGAGCAAATAGTAACAACAATTTTTTGCTAAGCACTAGGCACTTATGGTAAACACTTTTTACTCCTCTCTTCACTTGATCCTGGTGATAACATTGGTTGTCAATAGTACGTACTATTTTCTCCTTTCTGCAATCGAGGATGTTTTAGCAAAAGACTTTTAACAATGAGTCTAAGGTCCCACAGTTAGTAAGTCACTAAGCTGGAATTTGAACCCAGGAGACCTGTTGACTATCACATTCTTAACTGCTGCTATGATGTTCTCCTGGGACAGTTCCTGGTCTCCAGTGAAAGCTAGAAACATTATTGTCACTAGCCCAGGAGTCCACACACTTTTCCTACAAAGGGATCAGATAGTAAATATTTCTTACCTTGTGAGCAATATAGACATTGTCTGTCCTAGCTTCTCAACTCTGCTGTTGCAGGGTGAAAGCACCACAGACAATATGTAAAGAAGTAGAGTGACTATGTTTAAGTGAAACTTATTTATGGACACTGAAATTTAAAATCTATATAATTGTGTGTATCACAACATATTACTCTTCTTTTGATTTTTTTCAACCATTTTAAAATAAAAACGCTATTCTTAGCTTATGGGCCTAACAAAAATTGATGGTGGGCCTGATTGGCCCATGGGCCACAGTTTCCAGTGCCTGCCCTCATCTGTAAGTTCCCTGCAAAATAAACTGCTTCAACAATGGCAGTTACTGACTAGTGAAGACAGAAAGAGGCAGGGAAGAGGAATGGGGAAAAAAGAAATGAAGAAGAGAGAAAGAAAGAAAAAAGCAAATTGCATCCTTTTGGCTTTGACTTTAGATAATTATTGGTACAACTTAACAAAATAATAATTTAGTAATATGTATACAAATTCCTCATCTTACTAAAAACACCTTGAGAAATATGTCAGAAGCAAGCAAGTACATAAAGGTATATGTGCAAAGATGTTTGTGTTTTATTATTTGCAAAAAGAAAAAAATTCAGAGCCCTAAACGTATTCAGTAATAGTGGACTTATTAATATTACCATGGAAGATTAAGCCTCTATTAAAATGATTATGTAAATATCTACTTTTTGACACAGAAAGAAGCTCATGATTTAAGAAATGAAAATTGCAGAACACAAAATGTTAGGTATTATATGAGCCCATTTTTGCAGGACATATAGTTCTATGTACATATACACGAGGGAAACTGGAAAACTGTGTAAAAAGATATTTACGTTGGTTACTCCTGGATGGAATGAGTATTAATTTTTATGCATTTTACTATATTTGCAAAAATGTGCATTATTAGAAGGTGTTGCTTTTATGATCACAAAAATACAGGTTACAAAAATAGAATAAACAAAGTTAATTTGGAGGATCTCGGCTTTGTGTCATGTATAAAATATTTCATCCAAAAATATCCAGAAAATACAACTCCCTTCAGATTCTTAGAGTGTCATGCTGCTTTTTTCCATCTTCTCCTGAGCTACATATTAAATCCGTGTTTTCTTCTCATTGACGGCTGAATTCATAACCTCCTCCCCTCCTGCTTCTGTAACCCGCCATCTGTCTTCCTTCTGACCTGTTGGGGACTCACAAAAACATTAGTTCTCTCGAATGCATGGCACTTGGGAACAACGTCGGGGGAGACATGGTATTTTTATTGCTTTTCTTCTGTTTTCCTTTCTCTGGGTCCTCCTTTTTCTCTCAAACTTTGCACCAGCTGGACCCATGTATGTAATTGCCCCCACACTCTGTCAGCCCCTAGAGTCACATTCTCAACTGGACAGTGACAGCAGCCATCCTGGTTGTGATTTATCTTCACAAGTTGCCAAATCACTCTTGGTAGCGTGTCTGTGCTTGGTGAATAATGAGAGAGACCTACCATCCATCTAAGGACAAAACAATGTGAGCAGTTACATTTAAATTTAGCTATTTTTCTCCCTCAGCTTATTTCTTATTTTCTGATCGAAAGGGGTCTGTTTAAGGGCCTTTGTGGTAAATACCCAAATAATTGTGTCACATAGACAGAGGATCGTTTTTCACCAGAGTCAATGATCAGTGTGGATCAGCCACCATCCTGAAGTTGCCAACACTGCTCAAACTCTGGTCTCTTAATAGCAATTTTCCTGGACCTTCAGAAGAGACTCATCTCAATGGCTTGCTATTAACTGCTGAGGGGCAGGTTATTGAACCAATCATGTGGGCTGAAAATTGCAAGAAGACACAATCTCTATATAAGATAACATTTGGTATCTGGGTATGTCTCCCTGATAAGCAATAAAAGCAGGATGAAATACATAAATATAATATCCACCTGATGTGATGGCAGTGAGGGGTGGGGAGAGGAGGCATTGGGGACACACAGACCTGAGTTTGAATCCTTGCTCAGCCACTTGCCATCGAGTAATTTGACTTTGGAAAAATAAAGTATTCTCTGCACCTGCTCTCTCAACTGTAAAATGGATTATGCACCTATTTGCAGAAGAGGATTGTTATGAAGATGTGACAGATTATGTTTTCTAAAGATGGCAGTAAAAAGATCTCCTGGCCTATTCTTTTCTAGAACATATCCATTGCCTCCATCTAGAAGAAGAGTTTAATTTTTCTTTCCTTGAATTTGGACAGGCTTTTGACTTACTTATAACCAATGGGATGTAGTGGAGGTGATTCTGTATGCCTTTTGAATATAGAGCATAAAAGTCCTACACCTTCTGCCTTGTTAGATGAGGTATTCACATTTGGAATCTGGTGCTACTATGTAAGAAGTTCAAGCACCCTGAGGCTGCCATGTTAAGAGGAAGCTCAAGCAGCCTCATGGAGAAGCCACATGTGGGTGTCACTGCCAACAGACCCAACTGAGGTTCCTACTAATGGTCAGCATTAACCATCAGCTACATGAAAGAAGACATTGCAGATAATTCCAGCTGTCAACCATCAAGTCACTTCCAGTATACTAGTTTTCCTAGCAGTAACCCCATATGTTGTGAAGCAGAGACTAGCTAACGCTTTGTACTCTTTTCAGTATCCTCACCCTCACAATCTGAGAATACATGCAAATGGTTGCTTTAAGTCACTAATTTTTGGGGTGATCTTTTATTTTATGCAGCAATAGTAACAGGAAAATAATATCAGGAAAGTAAAATTCTTTAAAGCCAGCGGCATATAGAAAAATCTTCAATAAGTTTCAATTCTAATTATTTGCATGATTTTCTTCTCTGAACTAGATTTCAGATATGACAAAGAGGTGGTAAAACAGTAATTCAGGAGCCTCCACCTCCAAAGGATGGAGGGGAAAAGTATCCATTCAGCTTTTGTTCATTCATCCATGCCTGTAAGTGATATTTATTGGACACATACATAGGGCATTGTACTATATAAAAATTCGATGTGCCTATAACGTATATTTGATATATAAAATCAAACATGGACAAGCAATAATAAATGTAAAAATAATAAAATAAACATATAAAAATAAGACATTACAAATAAACTGAAGGTACTTGTGGTACATTCCCCTACCATGCTCCTCCCCAGCTGTGGTACGGTATCAGTTTGCTGACTTTTCTTCCAAACAATTTTCTAAGAATTTTTTTCTTAGCACACATCTGGAACAGCCAGAATTTCCTTTGTATTTTTATGCATGTGTATGTACCTATAGAAAATACAAATATTGTTTTGTGTTTTCAGAACCTTTTGATTGTTTAAAAAAAGCTTCATGTGGTACAAGATGTTTGTGCAACTTGTCTTTTTCTCTCAAAAATATGTGTTGAAGATTTGTTTATGTAGGTGATACGGCTTGGCTGGGTCCCCACCCAAATCTTACCTTGAATTGTAGCTCCCATAATTCCCACATGTTGTGGGAAGGACCTAGTGGGATGTAATTGAATCATGGGAGCAGTTTTCTCCATACTATTCTCGTGGTAGTGAAAAAGTTTCACGAGAGCTGATGGTTTTATGAGCGGTCTCCCTTTTGCTTGGCTCTCATTTCTCTCGTGTCTGCCACCATGTAAGACATGCCTTTTGCCGTCCACCATGATTGTGAGGCCTCCCCAGCCACGTGGGACTGTGAGTCCATTAAACCTCTTTTTCTTTACAGATTACCCAGTCTTGGGTATGTCTTTATCAGCAGTGTGAAAACAGACTAATACAGCAGGTACATAGAGGTCTATTTTCTTCTTCTTCACCACCACATCCTGTTTCACTCTTGCACACTTACTTAGTTGTCCCCTTGCTGATGGACATGTAGGTTGCTTCCTGTTGTTCCACTTCCCCCAAACAATGTGATGTACTTCCTTGCACGTGTCTCTGTGTCCATGTATGAAGATTTCTCTAGGGCACAAGCAGAGAACAAATGACATGGCCCAGATCATGGGTACTTTCATTTTAAAGAGACATCATCATTCTATCCAGTGACAGAAAACAGTATTCACTTCTCTGTACTTTGCCATCAATTAAACATGTGGTTAATGAAAACAATAAATGAATGGATGATGAATAAATGAATGATCAACACTCCAGAAAATCTAACACTTAGAATGTACATGACTCCTGGCATGGACTGCAGGTGACCTTTGTCAGAAGCGGGCTTGCCTCTTTCCTCTAATAACCTGGGAGACAGGATGGACACGTAGAATCCTTGCCTCGTGGATAGAAGTATTTCAGAGAGCCAGATGAACATTCAAAAAAAGTAAAAATATTGGTTTTCAGGCTGCTGTCCTGTGGTGCTAAGGACAGGGAGGGGGTTGGGGGAAAAGCATAAGGCAGAAAAACATGACACAGAAACAGAATTGTTTCCTAATAAAAAACCTCTCAAAGTTTTCCGCTAGGCCCTGTCAGCAGCTCTTCAAGCAACACGGCTTATTTTAAATTTTATTTAAATCAACAAATTGTACACACTTGAATACGGAAACAGAATACAGGGAAAACACAAGCTGCCCTAACAGAGTAACGTCTAATAAACATTATGCTACTCGGAGATATTTGCTGTTTAATCACCCCATGAAAGGACGCATTCAGCCAAAAGATGTCAGATAACATCTTGCTAAAGGCAATGGTGCCAGTTTTCCTGGCTTCGAAGTTCATGCAGCTAGTTTTTTTTTTCCCCCCTTCTTCTCCATTTGCTTTAAATTTTTTTTTTTCTTTAAAAGTGTGAAGCTTTGAGATGCTCTGTCTCTTGGATTACTCAGGAGATAAGGCATTTGTGCTTTGATTAATCACAGCAATAACTGTTTACTGAATAATTTTTGTGTCAAGACTGGCTGTATACTTTGTGGGGCCCTATGCAAATGGGAATGTGGCGCCCACTGTTAGGCAATTATTGAGAATTTCAAGACAGCAGAGCATTACGCAAAGTACAGGTTCCTTCTCCGTGGAACTGTGCAGATGGCATGTCCATGAAGCTGGCTCTGACTGGGTTAATTCTTCACATCTGTGGCCATCTGAAGAAGATCTTATCTTCCCAGCAGCAAAGGCTTTCCTTCTTTTCCTGCTCCAAGAAAAGACAAAGTGACCGGGTTGATGGGACTCCACGGGACTAACAATGGTTGGCCCCTGAACTTCTTTCTAAGGATGAAATCAGCGAAAACTGCCTGGCTTTTATTTTGCTGGCCAGATCATGCAAACTGTGAGCTGAATTACTAGGGAAAAGAGAAAAATAGTTGAGAGGCAGTGTTGGGAATATTAGGCTGAAGGAAAAACAGACAACTAGAAGACGTCGGGGCTCATAGTGGAACTTTGAGAAATGAACAGACGCGTTTAAAAGGTAATTTTTTAAATGATGTTTTGGTGCATGGTGTGTGATATAAGTCCTCTTCCTCTCTCCCCTCAATATCTTCAGTAAAATCTACTTTCATCACTACAGCAATGAGGAAGAAGATGATAATATGCTGTGTATGTTCTAAATGTGGCTAAAAGGAAAGCTCAAAGGCTACCCATTATATAATCATCATATTTGGGTTACACACAAATTATTTCTTTTAATTGTCTCAACAAAGCTATGAAAACATCATACAACTTCATGTATCCATTTTCTATTAAGTGGTTGGATTTTTTCAAAATACCGATTTACAGAAATTCATTACATATTAAGAAAACTAGCTCTTTCTTACATGAGTTGCAAAGATTTTTGTCATTTGTTCTTTAGTTTTGTGTAATTTTTCCCCTGTGTAAATTCTTTTTTAAAATAATCATATTAGTTTCTTAAGGTTGTTGTGTTAAACTACCACCAATAGAGTGGCTGAAAACAACAGAAATGTATTATTTTGCAGTTCTGAAAACTAGAAGTCCAAAATCAAGGTGCTGGCGAGGCCACGTTCCTTCCAAAGTCTCTAGGGAAAATCCTTCCTTGCCTCTTCTAGCTTCTGCTGGTTTCTGGCAATCCCTGGCCTTCCTTGGTTTGTGGCAGCATCACTCCAATCTCTACCTCTGTCTCCACGAGATCTTCTTCCCTGAGTAACTGCATACACAAATTCCCCCCATCTTTTAGGGACACTAGTCATTGGATTAGGATGCATCCCAATCCACCATTACCTCAACTTCACTTGATTATATCTGCCAAAACCTTCTGTCCAAATAGCTCACATTCATAAGTCCTGATGACTGGGTTTTGAGCATATCTTTTTTGAGGGACAACAAAGTTGATATAGCCCGCAACAATATATAGTTTAATGTATTCATCTTTTCTTTCATAGCTACTTGGTGTAGTGTTGTTTTTGTAGAAGAGCCTTTTTGTCCTGTGATAATGATAAAAGTTCTTCCATTTCATTTTTTAGTAAATAATAGCTCATTTTAATGGTTTACATTTAAAGGCTTGAACATTTGGTATAAGTTTTAGTGTAATGAGCAGGGTAGGATTTCATTTTGTTTTTAATCAGGCAGCTATTCAGATACCTTAACATCATATATTTAATAATCAGCATTTTCAAAGCTGATTTTAAATATCACTATTGCCACATAATACATTTCCATATTTATTTGTGCCATATTTCTAGACTTGATTCTATTCCATTGATCTGTTTTATTCTGCTCTAGTACCACCACATTTTAATCATTTTACTTTTAGAGTATGTTCCAGAATTTTGCTAACTGTTCCTATTGAGATATTTTTAATTGAACTTTAGAATTAGATTTTCTAGTTCAAAAAAGTGATAACATTTCTCCTGAAATAATATTAAATATATAGATTTACTTATGAAAAAGCGATGTCATACAATTATTCTTTTTTCCTCAAGTCTTGTAAGTCCCTTAGCAGTGATTTAAAGTCTTCTTAAAAGTCTCTCTCATTGCTTTTTAAGCTTAATGTTAGAAGAGATTATCTATCAAGAAAAGATATTGACTTTCATCAAAAGTCTTTCAGCGTTTATGATGACACTGTCATTTTTCTTTTGATCTATTGATATAGGTTTTTAAAATACTAAATTGTTCCTGGATGTTTGGAAGTCATGATTTAAATTCTTATTCTCACACTTAATAGCTTTGTTTCCCTGTGAAAATTGCTTCATCTTACTGAGACAATTTCCTGTAAAATGGGAATAATTGTAGAGCTGTCATTTTTGCCTGCTTGGATCATTCTCCTTCTTAGTGAAATGCCATCCCCATTTGTCTCTGGGGGAGTCAGTCTTCCTCACTCTTGGTTCATATGGTCTGAGAGGAGTTGACTCTTCCCCAGGTCCAGGGGGACAATTAACACAGGGCTGCTGATCAGGGCACCTCACTTCTCCCACCACTGCAACAGTGATTTAAGAATAACACAAGCTGGGCCAGTTACTGCTGGATCTTACTGCTTATGCTAAGCTTCTGGGATGTGAATGTAGAGTTTTGATTCATGGAATTGTCAACACTTGGGAAGGGTCTGCCTGAGAATGAAATTGCAGAGGAAATCAAAGCCGAGAACGAGAGAGAGACAGAGAGATTTGATGAAATGCTTTGAAAACTTGGAACCAGCACTCTGTTTACTGCTTATTTAGTCAAACAACAGCAACAACAACAAACACAACAACAAAAATAATAGTAGTTATAGTAACTAACTTTTTTGAATGTTTGCTATAGATCAGGTACCATTCTGAGTACCTTTCATGCATGAGCCCTCTTAGTCTTCATAATAATACAATGAGGTGAGTGTTACTATTATTATCCCATTTTCAGATGAGAAAACCAAGGCCCAAGGAGTTTTAACAACTTTCTCAATATCACAGGGATGGTAAATGGCAGGGTCAGGACTCATGTCCAGGTCGCCTTGCTCTAGCATCTAAGTAGTCTGCTTGTGCCAGTCAAGGAGCTTTCTGTCTACAGGCTACTGGAGAAGGGTTTCTGCCACCAGCAATAATGCAGTTTTAATCATAAAATCATAATACCTACCTTGTAAAGTTGATGAAAGACTTAAATGGTTTGTAGATGTGAATTCACTTAGTGCATTGTCTGCCACATAACAAGTGTACAGATGTTAGATGTTGCTGTCGCAATTGAATCATTGAGTCTTACTGTTCAAACTGCTCAGAGAAGCAGAGAGGAGTAGAGACAGTAGACTTTTTGGAAGTACTTACATAGTTATTAGTCTTGCCTGAGTTCTGAGAAATGGACTTCATCTGGAATTACAACCTCACTTGCTTAAGGAGCCAAGAAGTTGGTGTAAATCACTATTTCTGAACTTTGGTACTGTTGGCGTTTTGCAACCAATAATTCTTGGCTGCACGGGCTGTAGTGTGCACTTTAGGATGTTAGCAATATCCTCAGCATCCACCTGCTAGATGTGGGTAGCACCTCCCCACGCATCATGTGATGATCAAAAATGTTGAAAATCAAAAAGTGAGACATTGCCAAATGCCCCTTGAAAGACAAAATTATTGCCAATTGGGAACCACTGGTGTAAATGAATGAAGCCCATGCTTACTTTGCGTGAGTCCCGGTGCTTGTGTCATTGTGAAGGATGGCCCTGTCTGTCTAGAGAGGCAGCCACTGCTTGGCTCCAGCTGGCTGCTGCAGAAGGGGAAAATAGACCCATTATTGTCAGTTCATCCAGATTTTCAAGAGAAATCCAGGGTCTAGTCAAACATATATATATATATATAGTCATATATATATATTTATCTAGTCATATATACATATGTACCCCATAAATATATATATTTATGTACCCCATAAATATATATATATGTACCCCATAAATATATATATTTATGTACCCCATAGATATATGTATATTTATGTACCCCATAGATATATATATATTTATGTACCCCATAGATATATATATATTTATGTACCCCATAGATATATATATTTATGTACCCCATAGAGATATATATATATTTATGTACCCCATAGATATATATATATTTATGTACCCAATAGATATATATATATTTATGTACCCCATAGATATATATATATAATTATATACCCCATAGATATATATATTTATGTACCCCATATATATATATTTATGGGGTACATGAAATGTTTTGTTACAGGCAAGCAATGCAAAATAAGCACATCATGGGGAATGGGGTATCTATCTCCTCAAGCATTTATCCTTTGAGTTACAAACAATCCAATTATATTCTTTAAGTTATTTTAAAATGTACAATTAAGTTATTATTGACTATAGTCACCCTATTATGCTATCAAATAGTAGGTCTTATTCATTCTTTTATTTCTTTTTGTACCATTAATCATCCCCACCTCCCCCCAACAGCCCCCTACTAACCTTTCCAGCTTCTGGTAATCATCCTTCTATCTCTATATTCATGAGTTCAATTGTTTTTGATTTTTAGATCCCACAAATAAGTGAGAAGATGTGACATATGTCTTTCAGTACCTGGCTTATTTCACTTAACATAATGATCTCTGGTTCCATGCAAATGTCTAAATCTCATTCTTTTTTATGGCTGAATAGTACTCCATTGTATATATGTACCACATTTTCTTTTTCCATTCATCTGTCGATGGACATTTAGGTTGCTTCCAAATCTTAGCTATTGTGAACAGTGCTGCAACACACATGGGAGTGCAGATATCTCTTTAATGCTCTGATTTCCTTTCTATTGGATATACACCTAGTGATGGGATTGCTGGATCATACGGTAACTCAATTTTTAGTTTTTAGAGGAACCTCAAAACTGTTCTCCATAGTGGTTGTGCTAATTTACATTCCCACCAACAGTGTACAAGAGCTCTCATTTTTTAGGTTTTTAAATGTTGGTCCCCATTTATTTAACTTGATGTAGACCAAATGAAAGACAAGACCTCTGTGGCCATGTTTGTCCTCCTGGTTGCCCGTGTGCAAGATTTGGCCTGGAGGATTTCCCAAGGTGCTATTCCAGATGTCTCTGCGATGCTGGACAGGGTTCCTTTTTCTTATGTACCATTGTCCCCAAGAATGCTGCCTTTCAAAACAGTTGGGTATTTAATTCTCTTGATTGGTTAGGTTTGTGTTGCTCCCTTAAACAGAAACGTATTTTTAATTTGTCCATTGGTAATGTGAATTCTAGAGTGAGTAAAATGAAAAGGATTATTTAGAAGATGCTCTCTCTGCGGAGATTTCAATTGGAGACCTCTATCTTTTTACCTATCTCAATTTCTGGCGTCTGTGGATGTTTTCATTGCTTGTAAATGTTGGAACTTCAAGAACTCCTTTAAGTTAGTTCACCAATACGGGCAATTTATTATAAAGATATAGGGGAATTTCTTGGAACCTATAGATGACATGTGTAATTAAACCTCAGAAGGGATCAGAAATGCATTTTTCTTTTTCTATGAAGCTTTTATTTTGGGCAGATGGCAGGGCAGGGGACTCAGTCCTCCTTGGCAGCTGCTTTCCTCCTGGTGGTCATGCTCAGCTCCTCCCACTTCCTCTTTGTGAAGATGTGCATCCTCACCCTTTTCTTGATGAACTTGAGGGCCCATTTGTCCTTGGAGACCTGGGCTAACTCCATGGCGTGCCACTCACATGGAGCAAAGCCATTCACCTCTCAGATCATGTCCCGCGTGAACTTGGTATGTTTGGTCAGGTGCTGTCTTGTGTCAAGTGACATTATTCTCTTGTTTGCTTAGATTATCTTTTATTCATTTTTCTTCCTCCAGAGAATAGCATTTTCTCTTTTCTTAAGCACATGGCTGCCTCCTTCCTGGAGTTATATACTGCTCAGGCTTCAATATGAATTTTCTATGAGAGAATGTGATTAAATCAGTTGGAGATAGGCCTCAACCCGTGAGTCCACCATGCTATGACAGTATCACAAAGCCAGATGATCCACTCTATGGTATGAGGTACTTGCTTTGCTTTTGCTGAATCTCCAAAACCTAGAATCATGCCTGGCACATAGGGGCACTTATGGTCTCTTCCATCTTCATACATCCTCCTTGTGTGACCTCATCCAGGCTCGAGACTTAAAATATCGTCTACATTCTGCTGATGCTGAAACTGTCATCCCTAGAGTCAAGTTGAACTCCCTTGACATCTTCACCCAGATTAAGGCATCTAACATTTAGGCATTTAGACTAAACTTGTCTAAAACCAAACTCTTTCTCCAAAATATGTGCTCTTCACCTCTAGGAATGAGTCTTTTTCATCTCTGTAAATGGTACCCCCATGCTGCTGCTGCTCAGACCTGCAGCTTTGCAGGCATCTTTGGCACCTGCCCTTCTGTCACTCTCCACTTCCACGTTATCCTTAAATCTCACTGGCTACAGAACCTGACCAGTTCTCACTGCATCACAACTATGATTCTGGTCAGAGTCACAGTTATCTCTCAGCTGGATTCCATCAATAAATAGTCAGCTAACCAGTTTCACTGCCCCCTGGAATCTGGAATGTTGTTGTAAAAATATTAGTCAGATCATGTCATGCCTTGGCTTTCTTTTTGTTTTTTATTTTTTGAGGCAGAGTTTCACTCTTATTGCCCAGGCTGGAGTGCAATGGCGTGATCTCGGCTCACTACAACTTCCACCTCCTGGGTTCAAGTGATTCTCCTGCCTCAGCCTCCCGAGTAGCTGAGATTACATGAACCCACCACCATGCCAAGCTGCTTTTTGTATTTTTGGTAGAGATGGGGGTTTCACCATGCTGGCCAGGCTGGTCTCGAACTCCTGACCTGAGGTGATCCACCCGCCTCGGCCTCCCAAAATGCTGGGATTACAGGCATGAGCCACCGTGCCCACCTGGCTTTCAAAACCCTCTAATGGCTTCCAATATCCTTCAGAGTGAGAGCCTAAACATGGTAAGATGCCAGAAGGTCTGCGTCGTCTGCTCTGCTCCCTTCCCCTTTCTGTCTCTCTGCTTTTCACAGTCCTGTTTATTCACCTTTCTTCTCCAGCCACTGGGCCCTCCTTGCTATTTCTCAGATAAGGATGCTCCATCCCAGGGCCTTTGCATCTCCTTCTCCCCATGTCTAGGGAGACCAGATATGGGCAGAGTTTCCCTCTGCCTTTTTTCATATTACTTCTTCAGCATCTTGGTGAGGTCTCCCCCAGCTCCCTATATAAAGCAGCATGCCCATCACCTCCAGCACACTCCAGTGCCTTCCCTTTCCTCCCTGCCCTCAGAGTATTTGTCACTGCCTTTTGGTTATTGTCAATTTCTCCCACTAAAATACAAGTTTATAAGATCATGGACATATCTGTTTTTTTTTTAAATTTTTATTGTAGGGTAATTTTAGCTTTATTAAATAGTTGCAAAGATAGTACAGAGAATTCCCGTGTACCCTTCACCCAGTTTCCCCATTTGTTAACATCGTACATGACAGTAGAATGTTGTGTTTGTTATCTTTGCTGAATCAACACTGCTACATTACTGTGCATTCAAGTTTATAGTTTATTCAAATGTTCTTAGTATTTACTTGATTTTTTTTTTTTCTGTTCCAGGCTCCCATTCTGGTTCCCACATTACACTGAGCCATCATGTCTCCATAGGTTCCTCCTGGCTGTGACTGTTTCTCAGATTTTTCTTGTTTTTGATGGCCTTGAGAGTTGTCAGTGGTAATGGTCAGGTATTTCATAAAATATCCCTGAATTGGGTTTGACTGATGTTTTTCATGATTAGACTGAAGTTATGGGTTTGGGGAAAAAGACCACAGAGGTAAAGTGTCATTTTCATCACATCATATCAAAGGCACATGCCATCAACATGATTTATCACTGTGATACTGACCTTGAGCACCTGGCTGAAGTTGTGTTTTGTCAGGTTTCTTCACTGTTAAGTTACCATTCTAACCCCCTACCCTTCCTTTATACTGTGGTTTTTGGAGGGAAGTCACTATGCACAACTCATGCTTATGGAGGGGCAGTTATGTTCCACCTAAGTGAAAGCAAAATATCTATATAAGTATTTGGAATTCTTCTGCACAGAAGATTGTCTTTTGTGCCCCATTTATTTATTTGTTCAGTCATTTATTTATATCAGTATGTATCATAGATATTGATTTTAGACTTTGTCTATAATCTAATACCGCCTAATTTAGTTGCTCACATTGTTTCAGCCTTGCTTCCTGGGAGCTCTTTTGGTTTGCTTCTGTATCCTTCAGCATACTGTTATTATTGTGGGCTTCTTTTTAAAGCGTTTTCTTACTTTTTCATAATGCAAGATGCTCCAGGCTCATCTTGTATATTCCGGTCCCAGTCCTAGAATCAAACATTTCTCCACAGAGTCCTGGTTCCTTGTACTAGAAAATGGCATTTAGAAACAAAGATCTAGGTGCTAGTTGAATGTTATTTCATTTAGGTTCTATAGTTGACAGAGCAAGGAAATGTATGTGTGTATATTAACGTATTTATATACATGTATCTATAAATATTTCTATGTGTAACCATCTATTTGTAACCATTTCTGTAGTGTAACCAACTATATCAAGCTAAACATGAATTTATGTTGATGTCTACAACTCTAATTAATTACTGAATGGATCATTCTCATCTTCTCCTCTTGCTTGTTTCCAACAGTGTCTTTTTTTTTTTTTAGTGTCCATTATACAGAATAGTGCCCAGACAAAATAGGTAGTCAATCAATATTTGTTGAATGAATTTGTTGAGTAAATTTGAGAAGGAATGAATCAATGTAGTCTGCTCCTCCCTACTAAGCAGAGAAGACTTTAAAAGAGAGAGTGTGCAAAGTACTTTGGCGTGGTGGTGCATGCCTGTAGTCCCAGCTACTCAGGAGACTGAGGCAAAAGAATTGCTTGAACCTGGGAGGCAGAGGTTGCAGTGAGCTAAGATTGCACCACTGCACTCCAGCCTGGGTGATAGAGGGAGACTCCATCTCAAAAATAAATAAATAAATAAATAAAAGGTGCTCTAAGGATCAAAGGAATAAAAAGTATTTTCTTCTCTGTAATAATAGTGTCAGCAGCACTTTTTCAATTTCAGCCCTTATTGCTCTGACTATTGCCAGATGCTACACTGAGAGTATTTATTAATGTAAAAACATTAATTTTTAAAAGTTATTTCAGGCCAACTCCAATCTGACTATACAAAAATGAGAAAACTGGCCAATCTCTTCAGTTTTCTCAAAACATGCACCTCAAATTTCCACTCCTAGCCATGATGAAGGACCTAATATCAGATTAGTCTCCTTTCATGAACAACTAGAAAACTGAACAAAATATAGGAAGCAATTATTTTCAGACATTACGTGATGTGTAGCACAGGACTGTGATCTTTGAGAGGAAAAAAACCATCTAGATGAGCCACATGATCACTCTGGACTTCTGCTCGCCACGTTCCAGACTACAGTTTAGGAGGGTCAACCCAAGCAGATTATAATGGTCTTCCTGAATTGAGGAAAAAAGGCATCATATTTTGGGGAGGAAGAATGGATGGAATTTGTGGGGCAGAATCCTAAAAGAAAAGAGCTCCAGACATCTGCAGAGCATCTTCTTGAAACTTGAACTAATGTTAAGTTAGCTGTGCACTGACTGAAACTACACAAGGGTGAACAAATAATGATTACCAAATAGAAAATAAATAAGTCATAGTTCAGTGTTAGGAGATATTTGAGTTCCAACACAACAGAGAGGTGAGATCGAGTTGAATACACAGGGTCTGCACAACGACCCCCCAAAGTGTGTTACAATAGCAGTAGGGCTAAACTAGCCTGAAGGTACAAGGTAATCAAGGCCAACCAATCCATTTTGGGCTGGGTAATTCTTGTGTGTATGTAGCTGTTATGTGGATTGTTTACTAGCATTCCTGACTTCTACCAACTGGATGCAGTAGTACCTTCCACGTAGCTGTGACAACCAAAAGGGCCTCCATATATTGCCAAATGTCCTATGGGGAGAGAAGTGAAAAATTACCATCAGTTGAGAAGTACTGATTTAGACCAGTCCGAATAAACTTAAAAACAAGTCTCCGAAGAATCGAACTGATATGCAAGTAATTTAACCAACTTCCAAACACTCTTTAAGGAAGACCACAAAATATAGTCACTCAACAATGTAAAATAATGTTCAGCATCAAGTAAAAGTCACTTGGGAAACAAAAAAAGTCAGAATAATATGGAGTCTCAGAAATAACCAAGGTGATGTAATTAGTAGACAAGGACTCTAAAAAAGCTATTATAATTATACTCAAGAATTTAAAAAACATGTATGAGAAAAGAAATTAAATATATTAAAAGTGGAAAACCAAATGGAATTTTGATGGTTAGAAACATAATGCTTGAAATTAAATATATGTACTTTCAATACTTAAAATTAAATATATACTACTATATATTACACATAAACAAAAGATTACATTCTGAAGAAGAAAAGTATGTTGAATTTGGAGACATATCTATAGAAAATATCTAAATTAAATCACAGAGAACCCCCACAACAAATGATGAGATTCTCAGTGGCATGTGAGACAATAGCAGGTGGTCTAATTTACGTATTATTGGGGTCCCAGAAAATGAAAGAAGAGAAAATATATTTGAGAAAAATAATTGCCAAAAACTTTCCAAAATTACTGGAAATTATGAATCCTGACTTTTAAATATCCCAATAAACCCAGAGCAAGGTAAACATAAGTAAAGCCACACAAAGTTATACCATAATCAAATTGCTAAAAAATAAGTAATGAAAAGGAAATCCTAACAGTATACAGAGGGGAACAAAAAAGACACACAAAATAAACACAACAAAGATAAGCACACTTCTGATTTCTCATCATAAATATAAGCCACAAAAAATGAAGCAACCCCATTTACTGGTGAAAGAAAAAAAGAAAAGGTTAACCTAGAATTCTATAACCAGTGAAAATATTCTTCAAAAATAAAGAGAAAAAAGACACTTCATTCCAATTCAACCTGAGAGAATTTGTCCCCAGCAGACCTTCACCCCAAGAAATTTTTGTTTATTTTTTTCCTAGAGAAACTTTTTCAGGCTGATAGGAAATAATACCAGATGAAATTGAATCTCCAGTGCCAAAATTGAAAGACAGATAGGTAAATACAAAAGGCATTTTTCTCATTTAAAACATTTCTTTTATATAGTTTCAATTACAAAATAACTGACTTTAAAGCAAATAGTAGCATGTATTTTGAGTTTGTTACAAATGTGAAAGTTAAGTGTGTAACAACATTAGTACAGAAGACAGAGTGGAAGAAATGGAAGAATATACTATTTTAAGATTCTTATTTCATGTTAAGTAGTATATTATTATTTGAAGTTTGTGATAATTTAAAGGTACATATTATAAACCTAGAAATATCACTAAAAGGAAAACAAGTATAGATAATAAGCCAATAGAGGATATATAAAATAGTTTAAAAATCCAATTAATCCAAAGGAGGTAGGAAAAGAGAAAAAAGGAAGGGAAGAAAGGTGGGGCCAATAGAAATATAAAGAGCAAGATGGTAGACTTAAACTCAGATCAATAATTTTATTAAATGTAAATGGTCTAAACACCCTAATACAATTTTAGAGATAAAAAGTAAAACTCTCTGTATCTATCTACAAGATTCACTCTTAAAATCTACAGATTCAGATGAGTTAAAAGAAAGGATAAATAAAGATCTGCCATGCAAATGGTAATAAGAAAATTGGAGTGAGTTCATTAATATCATTTGAAGTAGACTTCAAGGATAAAGAAGGGCCATTTTTAATGATAAAATGTTCGGTTCATTAAGAAGGCAAGACAATTCTAAATATGTATGCACCTAATAAGCAGAGTTGCAAAATACATGAAACAAAATTGCCAGAAGCAAAACGAAAAACAAATCCACAACTAGTGTTGAAGACTTCAATACTTCTCCGTTTTTGTGAAATGATTAAAAATATTGAAATCTGTTGCTAGATTTATCAGGAAAAACAGAGAGCAGAACTGAATTACCAGTATTAGGATTTTAAAGAAAGGAATTCCTACAGATCCTTCAGATATCAAGTTGATAATAAGTGACTATGATGAATGACATTGTGACAATCAATTTGACAATTTAGAGTGAGTGGACAAATTCCTTGAAAGACACAAATTACCTAAAGAGGCACAAAAAGAAATAGAAAAATCTGAATAACCCTGGTTATTGAAGAACTTGAATTTGTAATTTAAGACTTTATAAAGAGAACAGGCCCAGATTACTTCACTCACAAATTCTATATAATATTTAGGAAATAAATACTACTAGTAGACACAATTAGAAAATAGAGGAGAGAACACATGCCAATCCATTTTTTGAGAATATCAGTACTATGATGCCAAGAGCAGGCTAAGACATAAGACAAAAGAATAACCCCACAGATTAATATCTCATTAATATAAATATAAAAATTCTTAATAATATTTTAAAATGGAATTCATCATTATATATAAAAATGATAAATTATTTTAAAATGGAATCCATCATCATATATAAAAATATCATGACCAAGTAGGGTTTAATTTTAGAAATGCAATGTTGGGTTTTTCATTTGAAAATTAATCAATGTAATTTATCACATAAAAGAATAAAGGAAAAAAATACCATCAGCCAAACAGAGGCAGAAAAAGCATTTGGCTAAAATCAATAATCATTCATGATAAAAACTCTCAGCAGAATTGAAGTAGAAGAAACTTTCTCAACCTGAAAAGAGGGACCTAAGAAACATCTAAAATTTCCACTATTCATGCTTAATGGTGAAGAACTGAATAGTCTTCTTTTAAGATCAAGGATAGATCAATGATGTTTTATCTCACCATTTATATTCACTCTGCCCTGGGGTTCTAGACACTGCAATAAGTCAAGGAAAAGTAATAAAAGCCATACAGACTAGAAAGAAAACATTTTCAACTGTCTTTATTTGTAGATGGTATTATCATGAACATAAAAAATCTGAGAACTCTGTAAAAAACTAATAAATTTATTAAAGTCAAGGCAACAAAGTTAATATAAAAAATCAATTGCATTTTAATACACTGTCAACAAACAATTGGTAAATTACATTTAAAAGTATGATTTACAATAGCACCAAAACCCATGATAAATGTAAGAATAAATTTAATATAATATGTTTGGGAACTGTACATTGCAAATCAAAATGCTGAAGAGAGATAGTAAAAGAGATGTAAATAAATTGAAAGATATGCATGATTGTAGATTAGAAGACTTGATGTTAAGGTATCAGTTCTCCCTAAAATTGTCTATAGATTCAATGCAAACCCATTATACATCCCATCAGTCTTTTGTGGAAATTAACAAGCTGATTTATAATTTATATGGAAATGCAAAGGATCTAGAAAGCCCAAACAATCTTGAAAACAAAAAAACAAACTTGGGTGTCTTATGCTATCTGCTTTCAATACTTACTGTGAGTCTATTGTAATTAAAACAGTGTGACATTAACATAAAGTAGAAATACAGATCAATGGAATAAATAAGAAAGTCCAGAAATAGGCCCCCTCATATATGGTCAATTCATTTTTGACAAAAGTGCCAAGATAATTCAGTGGGAGAAACAATAGCCTTTTTAAAAATTTGTGCTGAAACAACTTGATAGTCATATGGAATATATGATAAATTTTGACCCCTACCTCACACCATAGACAAAATTAGCTTGCAGTGGATCATAGACTTATATACAAGTAAAAAACAGAATTATATACTACTACATCACTACTAGAATGGCTACAATTAAAGTGACTTACAGCATCAAGGGCTGATGAGAATGTAGAATAACTTGAACTTCAAACTTTAATGCTAGGAGCTTAAAATGGTACAACTTTGAAGAACTTTTTGACAAGTTCTTATAAATTTAAATATATACTTAGTATGTGATCTAGCAATTCCATTTTTAAGTATTTACTTAAGAAAACTGTCTTAGAGCTCTTTGAACTCCTTAAAATTTCATGTAGAATTCTTTGGTATGTGCATTTTTATCATCAGCACTAGGAAACCACCAAGAAAGAATTGCCCAAATATGAGGAGCATGCTACAACTACATATCACTAATAAAAATTGACATTGATGAGGGCTTTGTACATACCTTAGAATTGTCAATGATATTTTAACTAACTTGTACTAAAAAATCATCAATATGTTGTAAAATATAGCCACAAGGATATTCATTATTGTGTTTTTTATAATAATGAAAACTGAAATAGCTTTACAGTTCAACAATAACGAAGTAGTTAAGAAATTATGGTACATCAATGCAATGTCATACCATGCATGGTATCTTTAAAAATGGTGTTGGAAAATATTAATGACATGCAAAAAAATAACATCCTATATCAGGAGACAGCAAATGATGGCTATGGGACAAACCCTGCCCATCACTTAGTTTTGTAAATGGTTTTGTTGGAACACAGCTACACCCATTCATTTCTTATTGTCTTTGGCTGGTTTTGTCCTACAGCTGCAGAGTTGGGTGGTTACAACAGAGACCTTATGGCCAGCAAAGCTGAAAATCTGCTCTATCTAGTACTTTACAGAAAAGGCTTGCCAATCTCTGTTCTATATGATTAAGTAATAATATAATATCTCATTTCTGCAAAATACACACAGAGAGAGAGAGAATTCAAAGTAGATATACCAAAATAATAAGCAGTGGTTTATCTTGGGTGATAGAATAACAGGTAATTTTGATTTTTATCCTTTTGCTTTGTAGTATTTTCTGGAATTTATACAATAACTGTGACTTTTACCATCACATATAAAACATTTTTAAAAATTTTATAATATCATTTAAAAGTCCCTTTCTATTTAGCCTTCAGCAGTTTCTCCAGTCTTCCAATCTCTTCTTGTGGTTACAGTGACAGCAGAAGAGTCTCCAGTTATTTTGTTGAGTGGCTGTGAAGCCACCAATTGCCCTGTAAGCAGGTTCTATTCAGTATTGTTCCTGGGAGGATATTAGCAACAGGAAAGGAAGAACAGGGCAACAGTGCTTGGAGGAAATTAAGATCTGCAGACGTGACATTTCCTAGAAATCATCCTGTCTTGGTTTTTCCCATAATTATTCACCATTTTGTTTACAAATGGGAAATAGCATACTACTGTTCAGTGTCTTCCAAGAGACTAAAGTTAATTTGAAATAATCCTCCAGCAAAAGCACCAATAAAAGCATCTGGAACGCCCTGTTGCCATACCCTCTGGCTACTGACACGACATTATTGATACACAAATCAAAGTTGACTGCTCTGGTAACAGTGAGTCCCCTGGCAGCAAGTGCTTTCAACAGAGAAGGTGTTTCTTTCTTAAGACAGGATCAACTTAATACAATATCTCATTGTAATAGGCTTAGTTAAGACGTTAAAGGGATCCCAAACTGAAATTTATTTATTTTTCCTTTTTTCCCCCTTTGGATAGAATGGGCCAACAAAAAACATAATAATAAATAAATAAAATAAGAAGAAATTCAAGCTAAGCTTAAAAATAGACTCATGAGACATAAAGGAGGTTACAAATGTAATATGATTTGAGGGCTGTCACACGATTTCACCTGTCAGAAACCTGTAACAGGAAACTTAAGCCTGCCTGACGTTTTCACCATTAGAGTCATTCTTTTGAGACACGGTATTTCTTAAAAGACTTCTCTCAGATATAGAATTATAGAACTTCTGGGTGTAAAGGAGCCTTAGAGGTCATTAATCCATTTGTGAACTGATATGCAAATCCGTTCTTTAGTATCTCTTCTAAAATGTTGCCCAGCTTTGGTATGAACGTCTGCCACAATAGGGGACTTATTGCCTCAAAAAAAAAAGCAACTTATTTCATGTTGAGTGGGCTCTAATTATATAAAAGGTGTCCTCCTGGTAAACCAAAATCTGTTGCCCTGTAGTTTTCACTGTTTGGTTGTAGTTTATTTCATTCATTCAAACAAATGTTTATTATGCATCATTTTGGGCATTATCGACATAGTGGCATTCCAGGTAAGCAAAGTTCTTGCTCTCATGGAGTTTACGTTCAGTGAGGGAGACAGCCAACACACAACTAAACTCACAAATAAGCAAGATTGCTTCAGATAAGGTGAAATGATCATGACCAGAGAGAGTGGGGTGGGGCTACTTTAGACATAGGATGTTATGGGTTAAATTGTGCCCCACCCCAACAAAAAAAAATGTTGAAGCCTAACCCCCAGTACCTGTGAATGTGGCCTTATTTGGATATAAGGACTTTGTAGATGTAATGAAGATAAAATGATGTTATTAGGATAGATCCTAATCAAACATGACCAGTGTCTTTACAAGAAGAGACGGGCTGCGTGTGATGGCTCACGCCTGTAATTCCAACACTTCTGAGGCCTAGGGGGGCCAATTGCTTGAGATCAGGTTTGAGACCAGCTTGGCCAGCAAGGCGAAACTCTGTTTCTACAAAAGATAATGGGAGGCCGAGGCGGGCAGGTCACCTGAGGTCAGGAGTTTGAGAGCAGCTTGGCCAACATGGCGAAACCCCGTCTTTACTAAAAATACAAAAACAAACAAACAAACATTGCTGAGCATGGTGGCAGGTGCCTGTAATCCCAGCTACTCGGGAGGCTGAGGCAAGAGAATCACTTGAACCTGGGAGGCGGAGGTTGCAGTGAGCCGAGATTGTGCCACTGCACTCCAGCCTGGGTGACAAAGTGAGACTTTGGCTCAAAAAGGAAAAAAACAGCCAGGTGTGTTGGCATGTGCCTGTGGTCCCAGCTACTCAGGAGGCTGAGGTGAGAGGATCACCTGAGCTTGAGCTTGGAAGGTGGAGGTTGCAGTGAGCCAAGATCATACCACTGCACTCCAGCCTGGGTGACAAAGCGAGACCCTGTCTCAAAAAAAAAAAAAAAAAAAAAAAGAGAGAGAGAGAGAAGAGACTATGCATGGAGGGAAGATGATATGAAGAGACACAGAGAAAACACCATGTGGTGACGGAAGCAGAGATTGGAGTGAGTATCTCCAAGCCAAGGAAGGCCCAGGATTGCCGGCAACACCAGAAGCTAAAGGAGAGGCATGAAGCAGGAGCTCCCCTAGAGTCTTCCGAGGGAGCATGGCCTGCCAGCACCTTGATTGTGGACTTCTAGACCCCAGAACAGGGAGACAAGAAGTGTCTGTTGTCCTAAGCCACCCAGTTTGTGATACTTTGTTATGGCAGGCCTAGGAAACTAATCCAGAGGGTCAGGCATCTCCTGACCTAGTGATGACTCTTTGAGCTGACGTGCCAGCTTTAATCAGAAAGAAGACTATTCCAAGCACAGCAACCCAGAAGAGCCAAAGCCCTGGATTTGGGATGTGCCTGGAATGTTCCAGGCACAGAAAGGAGGCCAAAGGAGGAAGACCTTTGAACAAAGAGGGAAGTGGTAGGAAATGAGCCTGGAGAAGTAAGCTGGAGTGAGATAATCTGGCAGCAGAGGCTCCCAATCTGCCCTACGTGACAAAATTCAGATGCCCAGGTCCCCATCCCAGGGATTGGCACGTGATGGTTCCAGCCATGGACATAATCACTCTTGGGGTGATTCTAATATTCAGCCAATTTCAAGAATCCCATATGTAGAATTTTATAGGTCTGATAAGGTAGCTTTGGATTGTATTCTTTAGACAACGGGAAGCCATCAAGTACTTTAGTTTGTTTGGAAGGTCTAACTTCTTTGCAGTCTGATGCCCTTCAAATATTTGAAAGCAGGCCCTGTATGTTGCTCCCATCCCCAGTGCCTCCCTCGCCCCTGTCTGCTCTTCTTCAAGCCAGCTCCTTGTATGCAATTTGATTTAATAAATATTTATTTCAAACCTAGCAGGAAGCCATGAAAATAGAGCCCCTCAATGTGCTTTAATATGACAGCACACATTTGTCTGTTAATCAGCTAGTTCAGTAGTTCCCAACCTTTCTTCTGCCCCAGGAAGCTGACCTCCTATTCCACCCTTCTTCCACGTGAGAGGCAAAGTTGAACACTGTCCCTTCCCATAGAAGAACTTTTGTTCCACTTTCCCATGTGTCAAAAATCATTGAGTTAACTAGTACCTAGAAAAGACCTAAAAGCTCAAGAAATTTTGAGGTAGGGAAGAGAAAAGACCAGGATTCATCCAGGAAAATGCCTTTAGTTAATCTTATGTGCTAGACCTGTTGTGGCAGGGTGTCCTTGTTCTGTAAGCAGGGGCAAGGGGGCTCAAGCAGTGATACCATTTCCAGGGGTGGTTACTGCTAAGGTAAATGGATGTGGCAGTCATTGCAGACAGACTTCCTAATCTTCCTCAGGCTGAGAAGAGAATAGACCAGGTAATGTCATTCATGCAGTGATGCTGAAATTTCTGCCCAGAGAACCCTTGCTTTTAGCTCTAAGGTATTGTTGGAAACCTCTTCTTAGAGCAAATGCATAAGACAATATTCTGAATGTGTGATTGTTTATGCTTTTTGTTCTCCAGAGATTAGCAAAAGCCCCTGATGAACACAGAAGGTTGACAAGTCACCAGGCGACACATACCAAAAGATCAGAGCAACAAATTGCAAAGTTCTGGCTACCTATCTGCCTTTTTACCCATTATTATAGAGATCTCTGTATTCTAATCCTCTCTCATTGCCCAGGTCCATGAAAGAACTCATTTTAGAAGGAGTAATGGTATTGATATTTATTAAAGGAGCCCATACTATCATTTTTTTCAAATACCTTCCCTTTCTTTTTTTTTTTTTTAATTATACTTTAAGTTTTACGGTACATGTGCACAACGTGCAGGTTAGTTACGTACGTATACATGTGCCATGTTGGTGTGCTACACCCATTAACTCGTCATTTAACATTAGGTATATCTCCTAAAGCTATCCCTCCCCCCTCCCCCACCCCACAACAGGCCCCGGTGTGTGATGTTCCCTTTCCTGTGTCCATGTGTTCTCATTGTTCAATTCCCACCTATGAGTGAGAATATGCAGTGTTTGGTTTTTTGTCCTTGTGATAGTTTGCTGAGAATGATGGTTTCCAGCTTCATCCATGTCCCTACAAACGACAAGAACTCATCATTTTTTATGGCTGCATAGTATTGTGGAAGTCACTGTGGCGATTCCTCAAGGATCTAGAACTAGAAATACCATTTGACCCAGCCATCCCATTACTGGGTATATACCCAAAGGATTATAAATCATGCTGCTATAAAGACACATGCACACGTATGTTTATTGCGGCACTATTCACAATAGCAAAGACTTGGAACCAACCCAAATGTCCAACAATGATAGACTGGATTAAGAAAATGTGGCACATATACACCAAGGAGCCCATACTCTCTTACTAGGGTATTCACTGCTATGGCTCAGCCACCTGTTTATAACCTGGATTGGTTCTGACTGACTGATGCCTGATGTGTTAAACATGTTGAATATTAATTACTCCTTTATCTCAGGGCTCATCTGGAACCATAATACAGCCATAGCATAGCAGCTCTAAGATGCATCTGTGAAGGATAACTGTGATACTATCTCTGTTGTGCTTTCAATAGCAGCTGTCCTGGTTACAACCTTGCTCTGATCCACAAGAGTGGACACTTGGAAATTTCTTTATGTGATGACTTTGGCTCCATCCCTACTCCAACCACATTGATTTGTCAAGGGGTAAGAACTGGTCAGACTCTCTTCTCCAGGAACTAGGATTAGGCCAAGGAGATAGTCAGTTTCACTGTTTATGCTTTTCCCTGTCACTGTCTGTCTCCATCTCTTATTCTCACTGTTTCTCTCTGTCTCTCTCTCTCTCTTTACAGTGTAAAAATTTGGGGATCATCAGCAACCCTACTGTATGATTTAAAAATTGGAAACTGAACAAGGCAACCTGCAGTAAGGAAACAAAAAATCAGAGACTGTTAAGTTACATAAAATTTACTTCAAATTCCTTTGAACCAGCTGAAATCACCAATATTTGACCAGTTAAAAATTATGATTAATAAAATTGGCACAAATTCTATTTCTAGCTGTGCTATTTGGAATGTATAAAGTTACTGTCCTTTTCAATTTTCTCTGAGAATTGATTTGTTTTTATTATTGTTTATTTTTGTCACAGAAGTAAACAATTTCTGTGTGTTTCATCAAAGAAATTGTGAATCCTTTTGATATGATTGTCTTCAGGGAGATTCAATACATAAGGCAGGTAGAGACATCTAGGGAAGGGCATTTTTCGCTAAAGGACTGCTCTGTGTTGGTTGAGAATTTTTGATCTGAGTATCTAAACCTCAAAAGTGGGCCTAGATGGAGTCACATCCTCATTTTAAATGATCAATTAAAAGCCCTGGTAAAAGCTAACCCTCAGCAAACGTAAGAATCTCTGCCAAGGCAGCCTCTCAGAACCTGGGTACAATAGAGTGGGTAAGACATTAGGCGGTGGGTACCACAGCAATGGATACAAGATCAAACACTGAGATGGCTGGAACAACGCTTATTGCTTAAGCCTCAAAATAGCAGAGACACATTTTTGGAGGAGATTATATAAACTGTGGGAAAAAAAACGGATACCGGCTGACAATCAAAAGAGATTTGGACAATGGCTAGAAGTTGAGGGAGCTTCCAGGCATGTTAGGAAGCCATCATTATGATCAAAGAATGTTCTCGTACCTTCATGGTGGTGTGCAGAAGGTATAATGCAACACTCCTTTTTAGAGCCGTGTGCAAAAATAATAGCAGAATCATCTCATCACAAAATTGTTCCAAGCGTAACTTGTGAGAGGTTTTGTGACTACTTGCTGCTTTGGCGGATTCTTGGTCACCTCACTGTCATTAGAAACATGCTGCTAGAGGACAGGTAAGCCAACTATGGCCCCTGGGCCAATTCTAGCCCACCACCTTCTGTTTTGCACAGTTCACGAGCTAAGAATTTTTTAATATTTGAAATAGTTTAAAAAATCAAAAGATTTATATTTTTTAACATGTGAATATTCTATACAATTCCAATTTCTGTCCAAATAATTTATTGAAACAGATGAATATTGTCAATGGCTGTGTTGGTGTTAACACAGAGTTGAGTAGTTATAACAGAGACCGTATGGTCTGCAAAACCTAAGATATTTACTGTCTGACTCTTTACAGAAAAAGTGTGCCACCTCCTGTGCTAGACTATCATTCCCTTGGCTTCCAGAAGACTCCTCATGCAAAATGTTGTTGAGGTAACTAAAAGGAGAGAGGTAGGTCTTTGTCAAACTTAAAAAAGGGACTATTCCTGCTTTGTGCCAGCTTGTTAATAAGTATCAAAATTTGGCCTGAGACTTGTTTTCTTTGAAACCTGGTTGTGAATTGTTGAAGCAGACAAATAATTGACCCCTTTCTCTAAACTGTTGGGAGTCAATGATATTGGCCAAAAACAAACTAGTAGTTGTGTAAAGCCCAATTTGCATAGGTCATTTTGCTGCAGATGCCCCAAGAGAGGTAGAAATTAGAGCTGGAACAAAAATCTCAGTGGCACTTTAGTCCCTGGTTTCAGATTTCTTCTAAGACTCATTTGCTTTACTTCTCTTTGCACCCCCTAAAACACTGAATATCTTTAAAATAAATCTCTCTTGTTTTACGTAAGCCACATCCAGCAGATATTTATCACATGAAACCAAATAGAGTCCTTATTTATACACTCCTCATGATCAACAGAAGGTGATATAGACACAGGAGTTGCAGTCATTCGTTTTATGGAGCCATAAGATCTTCTTGAATTATTTAGTTAACTGTCCACCAGCAGTCATAGCCTAGTACCTCTCACACTTAACCCAGAAATCTTAGTTATTAAGGTGATGCTTTATAATCTTTGCATTGGGCAACAACATAACAAAAATATTGATACTTTTTAGGTAAGATAGGGAAGTGTGTAGTGTGTTGATGGGTAATAAGTAACCTGCACCAAAGCTCTTTTGAAGAGAGGACAAGACATCACAAACCTAAGACAGCCCAAATGCCTCATCTATTATTCATAGATAGTTCCAAAGATTCAGCAGGTGATCAAACAGACATTCCAAAGACATAAATAGGGTCAGTGCAAATACCTTGTAAGAACCAGCACTTCACTTTTTCTGCTGTGCTTCATTCTTTTTGTAGAATTTGCCTTCCTTACTGGGAGAAGCTGTCCCCCGAAGTTGCCATCGCTGACATTTCCCACCAGTCTCACTGCTAGGTGACAATACCAGCCACTGTTTGAAAGATGTGCAGGGAAGACAGCAAGACTGTGCTCTTTGCAATGACAGATCAATAAACAAACACCTTCATGCAAGCATGTCCCAGTTAGTGGATAAATGGACCCCTGTTTTAATTATTAAACAAGAATTGGCAAGAGTCAATAGATAGACACTTTATAAAACAAAAAGTATTTCTAATACTAAATTGACTTGGTTGTAACTTTCTTCTGACTTAATCGTCTTCATCATAGCATTTATCAACAAATGAGAACTAAAACCAGTCTGCTAACCAATAGACATGTCAGCTTTTAGGGTCACTGCCATGGAAAGAACATTTGTAAATTTTCCATAAAGATGTCCTTTTGCTATTTTGTACTGACTTCCAACATTGTTCATCTTTTGATGAAGTCCATGGTTCTTCTTGGTAGGAGCACCGATGAGCCCAGGGAATTCTTTTTCCAGCCTTTTCTAGTGGTGGGAGCACATTGGTTTCAAAAGGCTGTGCTACATAGAGTGCTCACTTTTCCTGTACTAATACTAATAAATCCAGCAAAGAGTGCTTCATGAAATGGATGGACCTACTCCTGCTTCAGTATAATGGGGCTTTTATGCTGACATGCTCCCTTAGAGACCACCACACACAGCTTCCCCAATAAACAAGCTTACTGCTCCAGTAATAGAGTCATTTATGGAGAGAAGTCAGCCAAAAGACCAGAACTTACGAGAGGTTCTCAGAGAGGAATCACACACAGTTAGGTTAAAAGATAATCCCATAGATTCAAATCAAAAGACCATCTTTCAGCTGAAAACCTCGTTCCCCTGGCTGGGAGCCCTGGTTCCTCTGGTCCAATTACCATACCTTTTCTTTATGGTCCAGAGAGAACAACTCATTCATACTGTCCTAAATAAGGAAAGGAAATTTAGTGGCTCTAAAGCCAATTAAAGCTCTTTCTGAATATTAGAGTTTCTCTTTTTCTAAAACACAAGAATTTCTGATCAAACAAGAACTTTCCCACTTTTAATTAGCCCCTTGTGTTCCAAGAAGAAAAGCAAGGAAAAGAAGTCACCGTTATAGGGATTTTAAATTATTTAGCTCTACTGATTATTAAAGGAAGATGTCACAAAGAAATGGGTGTTTCCTTTTCTCTGGTCTCATATCTTCTGTGGTGGGAGTAACTATGTCTTAACTAGGACTAAACAAATCCAGGAGATTCAGGAAGCATGCTGGCAAGAGGTGGGCACAAGCTGAAAGCAAGAGCTTCTTGTAAGACATGATTGCCTGAGAAAGTCCCCAGTGTGCTTGCTTTACAGCCACCCCCCAATGTATCAGGTGGCCTAATAGAACTCAACATATGCTATCATTGCTCTGTGTGTGTGTGTGTGTGTGTGTGCATGCACACATATGTATAGGATGTAGGATGTAAGATATGTACATAAGTGGATGTAAGATATCTGTGTCTGTGTGAATATATATATACGTGTGTGTGTGTGTGTGTACATATCTCTGTGTATTTAGATATCTAAATGAGGGTTTCATGGCCCCTTCTTTTGGCAATTTTATCTGTCCCTCTTTTATTAAGATATCACCAACATATAGTAAACTGAACAGAACTTTAGGTGTATACCATAATGAATTTTTATGTATGTTTATGTCTGGGTAACCACTATGCGGATTAAGATATAAAACACTCTTAAGAGCTTACATCTGAAGCCAAATTAGTCATTTCATAAAGGTTCTTTCTTCTGCATCCCCAAAAGAAGAGAGGGTAGTACTATAGCACCAACTAGCCTCCAACCACAGGGGATCCCTGTCCTTATGGCTTACAAGGTTGATACTGTTATAAATAGTCCTAAAGAGGTGAGGCATTCCTAGTGAATGAATTCTGGAGGATGTTTCCCCGGCAGCCAATCCCAGTCCCATGATGGGAGGAGGCTCCTCCCACAGGGAGGAGTCTGAAGACACAAGTCATGCCCCTTCCCAGCCTCCTCTGCAGCTAGCCCATGTGACTGCACTTCAATCAACGGAAGCCGTGGGAGTACCAGCTGGGACCTTCTGGGAAAGACCATCCCTCCTGGGTGATGAGTGTGGAAGTTCCACTTCCTCTTAAGACAGGGGTATGTAGATGGGATTCTTGGAGCCGGGACAACTATCTATGAGGGAAGATGACGCCAGTAGCCCCAGGAGAGCAGCAAGATGGAGGCTGAGTCCTGGAAGACAGGGTTGAATCTCCAGACTAGAGGCCAAAAGGCTTGTGTTGTGAGCAGCCAGGTATTAAACATTTTAGGCTTTGTGGGCCACCTATGGTCTCTATTGCTGCTGTTGCTTTAGCAATCTTTCTTAATTTGGGGGCTGTAGAAAAAAAAAGAGAGAGACAGAGGCTGCAGTGTAGATTTGATCCGCTGGGCATAGTTTGCTGACCCCTTCTCTAAACCAACCCAACAACATGTATCTGCAGAGTTTTTGTTAAGGATGATGATTTAAAACAAAAACATAAACAACTGTCTTTCAAGCTACTCTGGGTCAAATATTCTGTTACTTGCAACTAAAATATTCCCCAATGATGTTGCAGTATATCTGCCTTCTCAAACGTGTTTCACATCTAAAGGAAAACGGAATGATATTGAAGTAAGTACTTGAGATGCCAAGGGGAAATATGCTACAAGTGTAGTAGGACATTTTCTCAAAATGTAGTGTCTTCTGCTGCCTCGGAGGGACAGGACTGGACGGAGGGACAAATGGCTGTGGAGAGCAAGGACCAAGATCTGGAGGTGTAGAGCACTTTAAAATGCTAAGAGGAAAGCAAAAAGATTCTAAAATTTCTTAAAAGCAGGGTCCAACTAGCAGCATTTTCCACCTGAACAGTTTATATGGTTTACTGCCTGCATTTCTCCTTCCTTTCAATACCATAATTGATGGTTAGTTTTATGTGTCAACTTGGCTAGGCTACAGTACCAGTTATTTAATCAAACACTAGTGTTGCTGTGGAGGTATTTTGTAATGTGTTCAACAACTACAATCAGTTGACTTTAAGTAGACGAGTTTATCTTTGATAATGTGGATGGGCCTCCTCCAAGCAGTGGAAAGTTCCTAAGAACAAAACTGAGGTTTCCCCAAGGAAAGAGAAATTCTGCCCATCACTGTAGCATGAGCTCCTGCCTGGTAGTGTTCAGCTTGCTGCCTTATGGATTTTGGACTTGCCAGCCTTTGCAATGCTGTATAGTCGATCCTCATTATACATGGATTCCATATTTCTGTTTCTACTTATTAAAAGTTATTTGTCACCCACAAATCAATACTCACAGAGCTTTCACAGTCATTTGCAAACAAGCACAGAGAGGCAAAAGATTTGAGTCACTTGATTCACATGTTCCAGGTTGAGATTGAAAAAAAAAACAAAACACTGCTCTGCCTTCTTGTTTCAGTTCTCACACTGTTAACAGGAGTCCTTTTTGTGGTCTGTTCAGTGCCATGTTTTTCACACTTTTGTGCTTTTTGTTCATGATTTTGCTGTTTGAAATGGCCCCTAAGAGTAGTGCTAAAAAGTGCTGTCTAGTGCTTATGTATTGCAAGCACAAGAAGGCTGTGATGTGCCTTGCAGGGGAAATAGGTATGTCAGGTAAGCTTGTTCAGGCATGAGTAATAGTGCTGTTGGTTGTAAGTTCAATGTTAATGAATCAGGAATATATACTGAAGAAGGTGTCTTTGAACATAAACACACATCATACAAGATCATATATTCATCAGTTGGCAAAAATGTGACCAGAGGCTTATAGGAACCTAACTATGTATTTCCCCTAGGAACAATGTCACTGATTCAGTGTCTGTAGGGAGTGTGTGTGTGTGTGGGTGTGTGTATGTGTATATATATGTCTGATTTATACACCAGCTCACCAAGTGTGAGGTTCCTAAGGGCAGGCCAATCGATTGTTCAATGACTCCTAGTACCCTCAAGATAAAGTCTGACTTGTTACCACAGCCCTCAATATTTGCTGTTCTGTGAGCCCTGCAACCTGTGCAACCTCACCTTTTCTCTCTCTGGCACAGAATTTGGCCTTTAGCCAAACTTGACCATGTGCAATCTCTGAATGCACTGCCTTATTTTCCTTTTCTATGCCTTATGCACCTGCTCTCTGCCTCTACACTGCCAGACCCCTTCCCACCACTCCAGCTTCATTTCACTGACCCACATCAGCCCTCTCCTGGCATCCCTTAACTTTCAGCTCTGTCTCAGCATCCCTGGCTTCCTACAGCCTTGCCCCCTCAAGGCATATTTGCACATGTTGGTTCCTTCTTCCGGAATGTTCTTACATGCTCCCTTTGTTAGTTAAAACTTACACTTCTCCCATAACCCAAGCCACATTCCCTTCCTTCCCTCACTATTGCCCATTGCATTGCATACTTCCCTTCTATGGCAATTGTCAAAATTGTAATTTTTATCAGTTTCAGTTACTTAATCAGTGCAGGGATTCTTAATAATTTTGTTCCATGGCTCCCTATGGCAGTCCAGGAAGGCCAGAATAATGTTATCAAATGTGTAATATAAAGTACATAGGATTACAAATAAACTTAGATTTCAATATAATTGGTTATCAAAATATTTTTTAAAGAGTAGCACAGTAATAACAGTGCTTCTTTATTACCATATTAAATAACAAGATCTAGTGGAAAATCTAATAACGACTGTAATTTTGAAGTGGCAATGAACACGAATGATATTTTAAGGCATTTTCAGCAATTGTATTTGGATATAAGAATCTAGAATTTATACTGGTGAGCAAAGTCACAGATATTTCTAATTCTACTGGATTTGTTGCCTAAATTCACAATGGGAGGAAATGCTGAATATCACTTAAAGATTTATAAAAATAGGCCGGGCGCGGTGGCTCACACCTGTAATCCCAGCACTTTGGGAGGCCGAGACAGACGGATCACGAGGTCAGGAGATCGAGACCATCCTGGCTAACATGATGAAACCCTGTCTCTACTAAAAATATGAAAAAATTAGCCAGGCATGGTGGCAGGTGCCTGTAGTCCCAGTTAGTCGGGAGGCTGAGGCAGGAGAATGGCGTGAACCTAGGAGGCGGAACTTGCAGTGAGCCAGGATCGTGCCACTGCACTCAAGTCTGGGTGACAGAGCGAGACTCCGTCTCAAAATAAATAAATAAATAAATAAATAAATAAATAAATAAATAAATAAATAATAAAAATAAAAACATCATTTGTTTTTTATCCAAGCTCACAGATTCCGTGTCCCTTGCTGAGTTCCGTGTACTCTAGATTAGAAAGTTCACATTTATGTTTGAATTCCCCACTGTATCATAAGCTCCAAAGGGCAGAGCCATGTCTAATTTTGGTTACTATTATATTCCCAATACTTAGGACACAATAAATAATCAGTAAATAGCTGTGGAAGAACAAAATGGAAGGAACAAAGGGACTCCATTGTCTGCTTGGCCGAGTGGATTTTTACCTACATGCTTTAAAACTTTGAAACTCAGGTCAGTTTTTATCTCCTTAAGATAGTCTTCCATGTTCATCCTCTATCACCCTTCTGGGTTGGCTGTCCCTCCTGTGAACACATTTTGTGAAATACTTCCTTCTGAAATAGTACTTTCCGAAATTGTCAATTTAATTATTTGCCTTCTCACTCATACATTTTTTACTGGAAGACTTTCAAGGGAAAGGGATATGTTTTATTTCTCACTCTGTAACTCTGTATTTATCTCTCTGTATTAGTGTTTGTTAATACAGGGAGCAGGACACAGTTTTGTGCTCAATGGAATTTTAAAAAATTGAACTGAGTGTTATTTTCTCCTTTTTCACAGAGGTGCTATCTCTGCTGTGACTCTGATATCACCTGGGACCCCGGCTCCTCTTTGACCTATTCCTTTTGCCTTTCATTCTCTTCCAGCCCCTTCTTGGTGGGCCTGTGGGTCAGTGTTCATGCAATTGCCCATTCGTGGTTTGGCTCTAAGACAAACTCCATCAGCATGAACAATGACATGCATTTCATAAATCTTGAAATGTAGCTCTCTTTTGATTAGTCACGGAGAAACAAGGGACATACATTGCCTTTGGAATGTGAGCAGTTTTTAAAAGAATCCAAAAGGCAGCACATCCACATACATTTATCTCATCTAACAAGAAAGAGCACAGATTGAGCAGCCATAAGAGGCCCTCGGCCTGAGTGCCTGGAATCAGAAACATGATGGGAGCCTCTAACCGCGTGCACCTCTTGTCTTTGTTGAGTTTGCCAGAGGGATGGACAATGGATGACTGTGACTTTTGTTTCTTCTATATGTTCATGTATTTATTTGACATGTACCTTGTTGGAAGGTGGAGTGGGAGGAAGTGGGAAGTTCTTTGGAATACACATGGAATCAAAGCAGTTGCTTGTAGACCCAGTGTTTCCCAATTGAAAACCACTCTTTTGTTACCACATCTGAGTATTATTTAATTTATGACTTACTATTTTATTGTTAAAACAACCTCTTTACGTTATACATTAAAAAATATTTTTTAATAGTCATTAAAACAAGAATTTTCATGAGCCACCCCGAAGTGTTTTGTATACTATCAATACTAGCAAGTTTATGGACTATAGGTCAGGCTCTGTCTATGTTCCCCATTCTTTTAGCTAAGTCTGCTAATAATCTATTTTTAAAAATTACCACAAAATGTTTTATATGTACACTACAAAGTAGGGGCTTGTTTTGTCCATATTAAACATTTTATGCATGGCATCACATCATTCGTATCCATCTGCCCAACGTGCTTTGGGTGCTCAACTTTTTGTCTTGGAGATTTAGCTGTATTGATAAATTCAAGCCTTGTTCACTCGTTCTAACTGCTGTATGAATATACCACTATTTGTTTATTTGTTTTCCTGTGGATAAGCATTTAAGTTTTTCTGATCTCTCGGTATTATAAGCAGAGCACATTCATTTTCACAGAGGTCTCCTTGGTTCTGCTTATGAGAATCTCATTAACGAATACACCCTAGAGTGGAACTTCTGGCTCCTGGAATGAGTACATGCATCTTAAGTGGCATCAGATACATCTCTAACATGCTTGTACCCTTTACATTCCTGGTAGTAATATAGAATTCCACGTCCTCTGACGATATTTGATATTATAAGACTTCTAAATTTTGTTAATTTTAGGGGTGTGAAATGGTAGACCATTGTCATTTTAAGTGGCATGTGTTTGATTGGCACCCTCTGTGAATTTTAGCTAACATGAAGTGCTTTAGATGTGTTGAGGGCATTGTCGTGATCAATCTGTCCAACAGTCTTGTAAGGTAAGTATGACTGCCATATTCCACAAATTTGCTCTCAACCACACAGCTAGAATTCAAACCTTCAAATGCCTCCACTTAACTAGCCTGTATTACAGCCACTCCCCTCTCTCCGTATCAACATGTAGGCAGCCATATATTGCTAAAGAGTGAAACTTAGTACTCGCAGACATCAATTGCTACTTACAACTTTCTCTTATTATTCCATCTCATTAGCTAACTTGTAAACCTAAGAGTGAGACCTCTCTTACCCCCAGTGCAAGGCACAGGTTTGTATGTGTAGTAGGTTTGTACATATTATGTGTTTTTTAATTAACAAAGAGAATAATGGTAATAATAAAAACCTTAAGGAGTTTCACATGGATTGTAAGGCTGTTTGACTTAAACACACACTCTCTCTTTACAGAATTAAGCTCCGCGCATTCTCCTGGAGTCTCTTTTGCATCTTGGGACATTCTTTCTCTTTCCTTTCTTTTCCCGCTCCCTGCCTCCCTTTTTCTCCCTCTCTCTCTTTCTCTCTCTCTCTCAATCTCTGTATTTCTGAGGGAACTCTAGTTTTTTGCTGTTTTACTTTTTGTTCTCTTTTGTTTTACCTTCAGGGATAACTTTGCTTTGGACATGGCTGGTGAGAGGATGGGAGGAGTGATTTGGGAGTGTTTCTGATAGAGTGAAAGCAATAACTAGATAGAGTTCCTTGGGGGTGGATGATTTTTGTCAACAGCGTTGACTCATTTTTATTTTAAACTGGACACATCTGCTGAGGAAACTGGAGAGGGGGATGTCTCTTTATCATTCAAAACTACCCACAAGACTGTCTTGCATGGAGCGAGCTGGACTTGATTTAGAACGGTGTCCTAGTTGCCTGAATGAGGTCTAGGGAATCAGACTTTCCATAATACACCCCGGATTAGTCATTCGGTGAGCAGGTGAATATTTGCTTTTGCAATTGTGCCTCACTAAATAATCTCGATAGATATAAAAACAGTGAATTCAGCTCCTTGTGAATAGTATGGATATTTGAGCTTTTGTGCAGTACCAATCCCCAGCAATATTTTTTGTATTAAATACCATGAATCCACTTCACCTGTCAGCACTATTCAAAACACGAACTGCTGTATGAATAGAAAGGGTGTTCTGGGATCTTTCAGATGATTACTGTTGCTAGGAAAACCACTTTCTGATATCTTTGTGCTTGCTGTATGTGTCTCTCTTTGTGTACAGCTTACAGTGACAAGCAAATTCATAGCATGGTATTGGGGAGGAATTGGGAAAGTTTAGAAATGTTTAAAGAACACTGCTTAAAGTTAAAAAGGGGAATGCATCTAAAATAATAGTTAAGAGTTATGCCTGCTTTCATGTGGAGGATTATAGCTATCAGAAGGAGAGCAATGAGGCTGCATTTTTGTTATGGTGGTGCAGACTTCAGGGTCACTCCAGCCATCATTTTCTGGAACCTCAGAATTAGGTTATGCTTTTTTGGTGCCTGAGGAGATGACCATCTTTTGCTCCTTGTGAATATCTTGCCAATTATTGTTTCTATAGTGTCAGGTCTGCTTAAAGTTGCAATTCTACAAGACTGATGGGAGGGGATTGTGTGAACCCTCTTGAGGACATAGTTGGGAATGAAAGCAGAAACAGGTAAGACAGGCTCTTGCATTCACTCAGAATAAGGCATTCTTCCCAACTGTTGCTGCAGAGGTGAGACACGGATCTCTTATCCTGGAAACGTCCTGAAAGGATCAAAAGCCAGTGTGGCCTCAGTACCAGTGACTAGCACAGAGGCTTCCACCACCATCACTTCTGCATGATCTCATGCAAAAGTGATGGTAGTAACATCGCAGCAAGCCCGGTGCTGTGCAGGAGCCACACATCATCTCCGTAGAATTTCTGCAACAGTTTTGGTTGCTGAGGAAACTGGGGCCAGGTATTTCACATCTCTGGACCTCTCTGTCCTCATCTGTAAGATGGGGATAATGTGTTTATCTACTTAATTACTTAATAAGGCTGATGTGAGGGCCTAATGGTGTAATGTATGCAAATAATTCATTATAGCACCTGGCACATATTAAGGATTTCAATGAATGTTTCTTTAAAGACTCAGGAAAGAACTGGCCTGCCCTAACATCCAGATTCCTTCACGTCATCCTCACTTGTTCTTACATTGTGCAGCTCACTTGGTTCCTCACAGTATTATATGCTAGATGTTGATTTGCCAGTGTTTTCTTGAAATAGGTCAAAGAATCTTGCTGGCATGGATTACTGTTTTGTTTTTGTGTTTGTTTCACCAAAGATGTAATAATAATAGTAATAATGAAAATGATAAAACTAAGACTTCCTTTTTACAAACTTTTATTTTAGGTTTGGCGTACATGTGATGGTTCATTACTTAGATAAAATTGCATCATGGGGGTTTATTGTACAGATTGTTTCATCAACCAGATATTAAGCCCAATACCCAATGGTTATTTTTTCTGCTCCTCTTCCTTCTATCACCCTCCAACCTCAAGTAGACCCCAGTGTCTGTTATTTCCTTCTTTGTGTTCATGAGTTCTCATAATTTAGCTCCCACTTAGAAGTGAGAACATGTGGTATTTGGTTTTCTGTTCCTGTGTTAGTTTTCTGAGGATAATGGTCTCTAGCTCCATCCATGTTCCTGCAAAAGACACTATCTCATTCTTTTTTATGGCTGTATAGTATTTCATGGTGTATATGTACCATATTTTCTTTTTCCAATATGCCATTGATGGATGCATTTAAGTTGATTCCATGTCTTTACTATGTGAATGACTTGCTTAAAGCCCCCAGTGAAAATGGGATAGAGGTAGCACCTCCTTCTAGTTTTCTGACTTCCATTCTTTTACTTATTGTTAGAGAGGTCTCCAGTTGGGAAACAGACACAAGAATGGTCGAAGATTGTTGCAATCATCAAGACCCTTATTCTTGTCTGAGAGTCTATCCTGAGTTTGTCACTAAGATTAATTTCATATCTTGACTCCTGGTAAGGTTTGGGGTAAATTGTATCTAAAATTATAAGAGGAAACTGGAATATTAGTGAGAGGCTTCAATTCAGGGGCCTTTTAGTCTACATTTAAATCCCCCAGAGAACGTAGGGCACTCTCTTTCCAGGGCCACTGGGCACAGAGACAGATTGTGACATCATATAGAGTGTATGATTTTAGAATATCAAAAAATGTACTCTTTTTCTAAATATTGCTCCTCAGCCAGCCCTGCTACAGAGCCTAGTATTTCCTCTTTTAAGAAATTGAGAGCAAGTACCTTTTACCTGGGAAGGGGAAACTCATCAAATGCTGTCTGCTCTTGGGACCCGATCTTGAGTTACTTTATCAGATTAGCCTGATCGTCACCAAAACTCCATTCAAACAGAACACAGGACTGTTATATTTGGGTGAGTAAAGGACAAAGATCTGGTGTCTGGGCTGCAGGTGCTGTGGTATCATTGGAAGCAAAGATGGAAAACAAAGCAGGAGATGAAGCGTTCGTAGAGATAAACTTCTTCCTATTTTTCCTGGGGTAAGAGTTGACTCTACTCCTTGCATCCGAAATAATGGGGTATAAAGCATTTGAGAACAGCCTTGGATGGCACGTGGGAGATGCCCTTACTTCCTAAATGCTGCATTTGGAGTACCTGCCTGATGATTGCTGGGAAAATCAAGACAAATGAATTCCAAGCTTCTAGTCCCTCCCCACATACACAGATGTACAACTCAGGGCTTCTCATCTAGAGACTCTGCCCGTTGCTGCTGCCATCCTGGCACTGAAGATAAACTCTGCATGGCGCATGATGGATGTGTCTGTTTGGGGGTGGGGGTGGGTACACAGAGGCAGTGGCAGCTCCTGGGCAGGGGTGGGGCTGTGATCGATGGGATCCAGTTTATCTCATGGCTTCTGTTGAGCCAGACTGTCTGGGTAAATCCCCCCCAAAAGTCAGTTTTCAGTAAAGAGAAAAAGGGGTCCCATCACATTCTGACATGGTTTGTTTGTATTTACAACTAACATTTTTTGAGGGCTTCCTGTATCCTAGGCACTATGCTAGGCATTTTCTGTACGTTATCTCTGATTTGGAAACTGATTTTTTTCACAAAGTTTATTAGAATTTAAATGCTTTAAGCAAGGGTTCATGGTTTATCATTACTCTGCCACATAAAGGTAGATATTTAATTTTTAAAATATTAAAGTTACTAAAATGCAACTTTATAATTCTACTCCCTGGAACTTTTCCTAAGGGGATAATTAAACAATTGTAAAGTGATATATGTACAGGATGAATTTTTCAGCAAAGGTTATAACATACAAAATTAAAAAAATCTATATGCTTATCAATTGGGAATGTGTGTATACTTGTATGTATATGCAGTATATATGTAGGTGTGAGTAGGTATCTGTGTATGCACATATACAAGCACATATGCATATATATACACACTTGTATATGTATAAATGTATATGTATATATTATATAGGAGGCATATCTAAGATGCTCAAGAGAAATTTTAAATGGAAAGAGTAGGCTTGTTAAAATGTTATTTCCATATCCTTATAGTACACATTAATAAAAAGGCTGAGAAGGATATATATGAGTTGCTCAAAGTTATTTTTTCCAGAGGGGCTAGGGAAGGGAATTTATGGGTGAAGATGTTATCTTTCTACTTCATTCACTTCTGTATATTCTTAAAAATAATAAGCATGTATTGATTTTGTAATCAACTCCCTCAGTAAAGCTCTTTACACTCGAGGGGGAAGGGGATTAAAAGGCATACTGTACACAAGTTGCACTGCTGTAATATATCACCCATTTAATTACCACCAATAATGATGAAATTAGCCAGTTTCACAGATATCGACACTTCTGGTTCTTAACTCATTTTAGTTTCTTCGTTTGCCTGGTTAACTATTTTCATTCAGGGCACTGAGCCCATCAAAGTGGTTATTTAAAATATAAAAGAAGTCTTGGAAATAAAAGGGCAAGTAACTCGGTAAAATTAAGCACTTTGTGATGTCAATATACTTATTTTTGGAGGCTAACAGTCTATAAAGAAGGTAGCAGCCCTTGGGTAAATACATAATCCATTTTGATGAAAACAGGTGTCAATAAGGAGCCTCTTCCAAATGGAGATGTGCAGGGTATCATTACCCTTCTTGCAATCTTTCCTTCCTTCAAACATCCAAAGACCTGAATGGCATCAGGGACCAGAAAGCCTCAGAAATGCTTGTATGAGTACTCTGTGCAAAGCCCTCATTGAGCTAGCGTGGCATAGTGGGAATATGTGGATTAGGGGGTTTCAGTGCTGAAACTGATCCCAAGTCCACTAAATTCAAGTTTTAAAACACAAGACAAATGTCTTCATCTCTCTACACCTCCGTTTCCTTATTTTTAGGATGAGAGCAGTACTCATCATTCTTGCAACTATGAACTACACCGTGTTTCACATAATAGTCCACGACAGTGTTGAACACTTCAGTTGAATTCATATCAGTTCAATAAACATTTATTAAGTAGTTATGTTGTACTATGGACTCTACCAGGCTCGGGGGGATGGAAGAGTAATAAAAATCCACCTACCTCAGGCCTCAAGACCTTACCACATGGAAAGCAGTTATTTATTTTCTTTCTTTATTTATAGTTCTTTGTCTTTCTGAGACATTCTACCACATCACAATCCCAGTTGTGAGATTTGTTGCAAATAATGTGTTAATGCAACTAAAATACTAAATAAATGTGTATATGGTTTTCAAGTTTTCGAGATGTGAGGGGTTTAAAGGTTATGTCTATGGCACTGTCACTTTTCTTTCATCCTAGCTCTGTCTTTTTCTTTTCTTCAGCTTTATTGAGGCAAATTTACATATAATACAATTAAACTGATATACTTTCTTCGGTAGAAAAAGGCAAGGAGTTAGAGTTATCCCAGGGAAATGACCTAGAACCCAGAGTCTTCCTTACCTGAGCTATACCCTTACTTGTTACAATGCACTTTTATAAATACCATGTTAAAAATTGCCTTCTTTATTCAGCTGCAAATTATCTTTTTCTGTGGGTGTTGCGGGAATGAGCATCAAAATCAGAGTGTATCATCACAAATGTACATAATCCATCAGCAGTGTTGGGATAAGAAAAATGAGGATGCAATCCGCTTATCTAATGGAGTGCTATACAGACAGAGTTTACGAATATACTTCTCTCTAGGAGCTTTCAAGATGGAGACAAATACAAAGATCTAATTTATTTGGTAGATAATAGAATTAATTGCTATTATCTACCACAAACACTGATGGGGTGGGAGGGAGGGCCAGGGTGGCTGGTGGATTGCAAAGGGCAATTGGCTGCTATGCTTTTCTTCTTTGCCTGGGGAGGTCTTCCTGGAAGAGGAGGGGCCTCAGGAACACTGTGACTGATTAAAGGGGGAAGGGCTTGCCAAGTCCCAGGTCATAGGGAATTCCAGGCCTGGGAGGAAGGAGGCCATTAGCCCTCCTGCTTTAATGTGCCCTGTTACGGAGAGACGGAGAGATGGAGAGACGCACTTAGAGATGACAGCTAGTAAAGCAAAGTTTTCTTTCTGTTCCATGAACCATTTTAATCAAACCACAGAGAACTCAGAAACATAAACACATGTGCATCTCCTTCTCTCTCTTTGCTACTTTCTCATTCTCCTTTTCCTGTAAGAGTGACTCATGGTGGACAATTACTCTCTGCCTCAGATCTGTCTAAGGGAGTGAGCCAGTGTAAGAAAAATTAAAATGCAGAAAGAAGAGGACAACAATTAAATCAAAGAGCTGGAGCTTCTTTGGGCATCTGGTGGTGGGTGTGAGCAAGTGGCTACATGCCAGTGCTTAGGGGCTAGTGGGGCCACATGTTATTGTGAGGCGTGACCCCTCTTTAACAACCAGTCGCTCGGCCTCACAAACAGATTTCCTGGCTAGTGTGAACGTTACCAATAGAAGCTGGATGCAGAGGAATAAAGCCAGCAGTTTAATTCATTCGGGCTCTTGATCATTCTCAGAAGAAAATAGGTCTCTATTTTAAGGCGCTAGAGAGGATTCCCAAACCAAGTGTGAAAGAAATGTTATTTTCCAATAAGAAATTAATTTTTATAACAAGTTTTTATGCTGTTGACTGGAAGAAACAATTCTCGTCAATTCATGCTTCTTCAGTCAATTCACGGTTATGTGTCTAAGTTCTGGGGCATTTGTAGAGCAAACTCATGGGGATGGGGAGGAATGTAGTCTAGACCTGTGCAGTCTAAGATGTTAGCCACTAGCTACATGTGGCCATTTAAATATGTTAAAATTCACTAAAATTAAAAATTCAATTCCTTAGTTGCACTAGCCACATTTCAAGTGCCCGATGGGCACATATGGTGAGTGGCTGTGAAGATACAGAATATTTCTACCATCAACAAAAGTTATATCTATCAGAGCTGGTCTACACTATCATCATCTAGCACCTTAAGAATTTCCTGACATGTTTTCATTCTCAGTTTTACAGCTAAGGAAACTGAAACCCAGAGAGCTTACATAACTTGTTGATTGTCATTCAGATTCTAGGTAGCAGAACTGGAGCTCAGACCTCTTTGGGGGGATCGTAAGCAATAGTTTTGCTGCTCCCTTCTGGTCCACATCACAAGTCTGGAGAATCTGAAACTAGCTGGGCAATGAGAAAATCCAACTCTTCATCTGTTATTCCCAATAAATCAGTTATGATATAAATTTTATGCTCTCTCGTTGAGGTTTTCAAATACTCACCTGTCTAGAATTTTGAAACACAAAAATGCATATTCTCCACATTTTTGCTATTTTGACTCCTCTCTAAGGAACAATGGACTCCTGGCTTAGTTTGAATGAAGATGAAAAGGCAAGTCCAAGAATACAACGCACATCAGTTAACATAACCAAATATTATCCAGCCTCAATAGGTTTAGCTGAGGAGGTCTAGGTAGATGAACTTATGATCAGAGACAACCTAATTGCCTCCAATGAATTCAGTCCTTCCAATATAGATAATGGGCCATCTCCAAGTCTCAGTGACTTTGTTTATAAAGTTTATGGTCACACAAAGTCCTTCGAAGGTCGAACAGCTCTGCAGATCAACCCCATGCCATGACTAGGTGATCCAAGTTGCTCCATCCCTGTGACTAGCAGCTGAGCCCCTGGCCCTTATCCTTGGCTGTCAGAGAAAACGTGGAAGATTACATGGGGCTGTGCATTCCTCAGTCCAGAAGTGACATATGTTAGCTCCCTCAAAGAGCCCTAGTCACATCACCAGCCTTACTGCAAACAAACTGGGAAAGGAGAGGAGGCTACAGGCTATTGGCTGGGCATTCTCGTTCTTGCCACATTGGTAATTTAAAATGATTGACAGTAGCAAAAATAGCAATATGTTATTGAGCACTCGACTCTGACTGAACTCTTTGTGTGCAATATCTCATTTAATCGTCACAACAGCCCCATGTGGCAAGTACTACTATTATCTCTCTCTTAAAGCTTCACACAGTGGAACTTAGATGGGTTAAGAGATATAACTAAGGTCAAACAGAAAACAGAGAGCAGAGCCAGAGCTTAAACTCAGGTCTGACATCAAAGCCCACAATCTTAACTTCTGTGCAGTACTCCCTCCCTCCATCCCTCACTATATGTATTTGAGAAATTTTAGGGAAAGCTAAAGATGTCAGAAGCTTGGGGTTGGTTAAACATTATTATTTTTTAAAAACTGAAAATAAAGTTGCACTAGAGAATAATGCTGTTCAATAGAACTTTTTGTAAAGGTGGGGATGTTACTGTGTCTGTGTGGTCCAATCTGATAGCCACTGGATAATGAGTACTTGAAATGTGGCCAGTATGACTAGGTACTAATTTTTAAATTTTATTTAATTTTCATTAAATGGCTACATGTGGCTAGTGGCTACCATATTGGACAGTGCCCTTTTAGAGACTACACAGTAGTGACTTTAACTTTCATGCTGAATTAGTCTGTTCTCACGCTGCTAATAAAGACATATCCGAGACTGGGTAATTTATAAAGAAAAGATTTAATGGACTCACAGTTCCACATGGCTGGGGAGGTCTCACAATCATGGCAGAAGATGAAGGAGGAGCAAAGGAACGTCTTACATGGTGACAGGCAAGAGAGCGTGTGTAGGGGAACTCACCTTTATAAAAACCATCAGCTCTCATGAGACTTATTCACTATCACAAGAACAGCGTGGGAAAGACTCGGTCCCATAATTCAATTACCTCCCACTGGGTCCCTCTCACAACATGTGGAAATTATGAGAGCTAATATTCAAGATGAGATTTGGGTGGGGACAGCCAAACCATATCACACCCCCAATTATATTACAGAAAACATAGGCAATGATCTTGACCAACTATACAAAAAAATTAGTGACCATTGGAAGCCAACGTAGGGTCAAGGAGAATACAATGTATCAAATTAACCTCATTCTCTTGTTGGTAAGAGTGGCCAGCCTGGTAGAGTAAGAAGCTGTTATGTTTCTAAGCTTTTGATGTCCTCACAGCATTGTAAAGATTTGTTTTGTTTTGTTTTTTGAGAAGAAGTCTCACTCTGTCACCCAGGCTGGAGTGCAATGGCATGATTTCAGCTCACTGCAACCTCCACCTCCTGGGTTCAAGCAATTCTCCTGCTTCAGCCTCCCGAGTAGCTGGAATTATAGGTGCTCGCCGCCATGCCTGGCTAATGTATATATTTTTAGTAGAGACAGGGTTTCACCATGTTGGCCAGGCTGGTCTCGAACTCCTGACCTCAGGTGATCCACCCGCCTCAGCCTCCAAAAGTGCTGGGATTATAGGCGTGAACCACTGCACCCAGCCAAGATTATAAGATTCTTATCAACAAAATTGAGAAATAAGAACTTTATTATAATACGGGTAAAGTGTATTTATCAAGCTTCTTCTAAAGTTAGCACTGTTCTTCCCACAAGCTTCAATGTCTCTCTTAGTAACGTTGCCTCCTGCTTTGTTCTAGATAGACGTGGATCATTGTAGCAAACCACAAGGACTCAAGGCATGTTTTGCCAAATTTGGAAGTAGCCTAATCTAGCCCATGCAGGTGGATAGTCAGAAGCCACACAGTTTGAAATAGAAAGTTACAATAAGGTCAAATGTCAAATATCTCAGTATATTCCAGCTTGAAAGCTTTCATTCAAACTGTGAAGAAAAACAATGAGGAAGGTAAAATAATGAAGTGTTAATATTCAAAGTCAACTCATGTGACTATTCAAAGCTCAAAATCTTATTTTTGTGAGAAGTGTTGGTGCACAGCTTGGAAACAACACACACTTTGGGAACAGAGATCTGGGTTTGAATCCTACCTCTGCTGTATACTAGATATTTGACCTGATGGATGACACACAATTTTCTAAACATCAATGTCCTCAACTGTAAATGGATTTAGAACACTTATCTCACAGAGTTGTATTTACTAAGCTAATGTCTATATAGCTTTCCCTGTACATGTGCTACATAGGAAACATTTAAAAATAATAGCCATTTTTATTGGGATTCATAGTATTTCCATGAATCGGTTCGTATCATGCATTGTCTCATAAGCCTTTCTTGACTACCTTTAGCTCAACTCCCACAAACTTATCTTATCCAGGGAAGAAGCAACAGCTGAGGAAATAGGATCTCAAAATACAGAAAAGGTCCTAAAATATTAATATCTGGAAAATTAGTCAAAATCTTGGGGGAGGCCTTGGATGTCCACTGGAATCAGAAGTTTTAAAACAATTTATCAGGCAAGAAAGGATTTCTCTCACATTTGGGTTAAAATTATTTCTTTAAAAAGCACTTTGATGTAAACATTTGCAAATTACCTGCTGCTTTTCAAAAATCAGGCTACTGAGTCAATCAAGTGAAAGTGCAGATACTGTTTGCTGACTTGTTATTAGGCACATCTGAGTTCATGTCCCAGTTCTTCCGCTTATGAACAGGAAGCTTGGATAATTTGCTTGACAGCTTCATCATTCAGTTTCCTCATCTGTAAAACTTGACTTTAAGAGAAAGAACTATCTCTAATGGGAAAAAAATAAATATTTTAAGGACCAGCGGTGGAAGGTGGGCCTCAGGAGGCTTTGCAGATAGGCCATGACCAAAGTTAAAAAGGAGGCAACCTATGCTCCACCCAAGAGAGAAAAGGGAATTGGAGGCTGCCAGGATGATGGAGAAGGGAAGGAATGGAGAACTCCTTTGTATTTATGTTTTTATAAGGCCCTCACAGACTGGGTCTTGATCAGCCTCAGTTAAGTTGTTTCCCTTGCCAAGCCTGATATCATTTTTCCTGACTAGACCTTCACCCAACAGCAGCAGGGGACTGATAGCGAAGATCAGTTTACTAAGTTGGTTAGTAATTGCAAAATACATGTGATACTTCTTGATTCAGGTGGCCTCACTGGATTATTCTTCAATTATGATTCCACCTTGATGTCAGTGAAGGACCTGGGAAACATACACATCTACAGAACATATTTCAGGTCCTCATCCGTTTCACCTCTTGGCTCAAATGCCTCCTTCTCTGAGATGCCTTCACCAACCACAAAATTGAGGCCTCCACCTCACACCACTTCCTAGTCCTTTACTCTGTTTTTATTCACAGCATTTAGCATTTCCTGATAGTTTATAACATATTTATTTGTTTATCCGTATGACCCTTTGCAATGTACGTTTCATAGGAACGGGGACTTTGTTGAGTTTTCAGCGTACCCGGTGGTGTGCTGGTACATTTAACAACCAACTCTCTAGAAAAGAGAGAAAAAAAGCCATGACTGGTTTCTATGGTGTAAAGACTTCAACTATGCCCAGTTTCAAGCCACCAATATGATGTCTCAAGATGCAGGCTTGGAAAGAGATGCAGAAATTCACCCTTGCAAGATGGTGCAAGCCAGCTCTAGAAAACTTGTGGCTTCTAGGACAGTGCCTTCCTTACGGTAAGAACCCAGCAAATATTTATGAATGGCTGAATGTGGAGCAGTTCAGTAGCATGCGGTGGCTGAAAAGTGGATGCCAGCCTCAGGGAAATTGACATCTACCACTCAATGAGTAGAGTTTTATGTATTTTCTTGGTCACTCAGCAATGCTCCTAACTCCAAAATTGCCTGTGCAAGATCTCAAAATCAAACATTGAGTGGGAAGGCTTTAACTGTTTTACTCTGAAAGTTGTGTATATGTATTTTAAGCAATTCATTTCTTTTGCTGAAAAAGGTAATTTAATTGCACTGAGATAGAACATTTAATTAATAATATTGTAATTTCACTATCTATGTGTAAATGCTCCTTCTTCAAAAATAGAGTGAAGTTCTTTGAGGTCAGAGACCATGATGTACTCATTTTAAGAAATCTCTTTTAGCTTAGGCAGAGCACATTGCAGATAAAAGTTGCTCAGTAAATATTTTTAGATTATTATTTAATACTAATTCATTGCAGGGCTTTTTCTGGCTTATTAAGAACATGGATTTTCAGTGACCAACTCTACTTGCCTGGACAGGGTCAAACGACTTTAAAATTCTATTTGAGCATCAGTTTCCCTGTTTTTTTTCCATTCTACCTGTAAGATTGAGATTCAGTAACAAGTCATGTTGTGTATTTTCAGAAGTTTTTTCCGAGGCTTTAAAAAAATTTACTTTTCTTTTTTTGTTTTCTTGGCAGCAGAGTGGAGGGGGAGGGGGTGTCAAGTCCCCTATTTTCCATACTGATTTTTTAAAAGGAAAATGAAGATCTAGTTTAAAGTGCTTTCACCAAACAGGAGCAGAATGAAATGGAGAAACTTAATGGATCTCTTTCTGTGAATAAAATGACAGATAAAATATCTATTTTGCTCACATATTTTTCATTCACAGACAGTTCATTTCAGTAAATATCTTACCACCTGCACTTGTCTATTTTCCAAGGTTTTTGGGAAATTTCCAATAAGTTCAGTTGGACTCTATAGTTGGTATTTATGAGGCTGTGCTTAAAGGGAAATTGCATCAAGGATATCATCAACTCAATTTTTTCTGTGTTTTTCTTGAACATGAAGTTGGCAAAAGCTCTCAAAACCCTTATCAGGTCATAACTCAAAGATACATGTGGCCTCCACAGCTGGGTTAATAGTTACAAAGCACTCTCTGCCCCCAGCCTTTTTCTAATGTGTCTCTGTCCCATAGTTCCTGCCTTTTTGGAGACTGTTAATACCGAAGACTAGAAGCCAAGTCTACACCAGCAGAAAATGCCTCCTGTGGACTCCCTTCAGAAACATTCCTGCAAAATAGGCTCTGTTGGTCTCTTCTAGTGAGTTGGGAGATTTCTGAATGCCCTAAACCAGTGTTTCTCACCCTCAGCAATGTTACATTTTGGGCTAAATCATTCTCTGTGATGGGGCCATCCTGAGCATTGCAAGATAGTTAACAGCATGTCTGGCCTCCAGGCTCTGGATTCCAGCAGCAACCTCCACAGTTATGACAACCACAAATGTCTTCAGACACTGCCAAATATTCCCTGGGGGTGAAGGAGCAAAATCACCCCTGTTAATGACCAGTGCCCTGGCTTCTCACCCTGGTGCATGTAGTAGTGAAGGATTTTCACAAGGCAACTTTAAGAATTGCCTTATATTTTGGGGGTTCAGAAATACTGATTACTTATCCCTCCCCATCACACACTAAGAGCCAACAGTACCTGTGCATTCTTAAAGTCCACTTTTCTCCCACGAAGCAAGGTGTGAAGTTTTTAACAACAAAGCATGGGGTTAAGATGGCCAGAAACGTTCCTGTACAAAATTACGAAGGAAGCATCATGACCTCAATGTCCCTGCATGATGGAGGAATCCACTGTCAGTTTAGAATTTTTCTGCAAACCGTATTTTCTCTTTAGAGAAATAAGACTAGAAAGCACAATAGCAAGAGTGGGGCCCAAATGATGTGGGCAAAACACCAGATCCTCGGGCCGGGCACAGTGGCTCACGCTTGTAATCCCAGCACATTGGGAGGCCGAGGAGGGTGGATCACGGGGTCAAGAGATCGAGACCATCCTGGCTAACACGGTGAAACCCTGCCTCTACTAAAAATACAAAAAAAAAAAAAAAAAAATTAGCCAGGTGCAGTGGCGGGCACCTGTAGTCCCAGCTGCTCAGGAGGCTGAGGCAGGAGAATGGCATGAACCCGGGAGGCGGAGCTTGCAGTGAGCTGAGATCACACCACTGCACTCCAGCCTGGGCAACAGAGCAAGACCCCATCTCAAAAAAGAAAACAAAAAAAAACAACACTGGATCCTCTACTGATTTATTCCTTTGACAAATAGTTCATATATGTTGGCTGACTGAATGAGTGACAGCTATGTGCTGGGTTCTTTGCTAAAGTTGGAAAAATAATAATGAGCAAAAATATTTGGTCCCTGTCATAGAATGTACAGTCTAATGGAAAGATTTTACATCAATGATCCTAATCTACAAACTGAGATTATATGCTTCCAAGGTCCTAAGAGAGTGACAATCAAGAAACATGACCCATCCCATTTCCTTCTTAGGATGACACAAGCCTTGAAAGACGAATTCAAGTCGAAGGTGAACTGTGGAGAGAGTATTTCAGACAAACGGGTCAGCAGGTGCAAAAGCCTATAGGAGAGAGGGGATAAAATGAGTAAGAGAAATGAAAAAATTAGTAAAGGCAGTGGCTCTGGAACACAGGAAACATGGGGTGAGGTTGTGCACAGAAGGCCAAGTTGCTAAAGCTGACACGCTGTATGCAGGTCCCAAGAGGCAAGCTGTTCTTTGCCCCATCAATGGACATGCATTGAAGGGCTTCAAGTGGTTGCAGTAAAGATCATATTTGAATCTTTCAGAGCTCTCTAATTGCAGTATGGAGGATGATAATGGGGATGGAGGGGTGTTGGATGACATATAATGGAAAAGAGTAAGTTTTACTGGTTCTTCAGGTGAGACAGGAGGATTGCTTAGACCCAGAGAGTCCAATAAAAGAGAGAGGTAGAAGAATGAGTGTCATTTGGAAGGTAAACCAACAGGAGGTGGTGCAGGATTTGACCAGAAGTCTCCAGTTGGGGAAGACTAGTTATGTACACCTGGGGCCCCTTCTGATGGGTTAAAGTCCTTGCTGGACTAGTCTTCATTATGCTTTCTATATTCCTGGAAAGATTGGAGATGACGTTGGTCAGAGAAATAGATGATTCAGGATACCTCTTAGTTTTTTTGATTATGCAATGGGATGGCTGGGGTGGTGTGTGTCCAGAAAGTAAACACTAGCTAGTGCTAGAAAATTGTGAGCTTTATAGTGAACAGGGTGAATTTAAGGTATCACAGAAGGAGGAGATCTGGTTTCCAGTTCTGTGAGGGAGGAGCTTGGCAAGGATACGAAGAATTAGCTAGGGAGGCCGTTTTGCAAAACTCCCTTTAGTAGAGTAAAATTTGAGCAAGTATTAAGCAGAGGCAGAGCACTTTTAGCAAATAATAACAGAATTATAAAACAAACAAAAAATGGTGATTGTCAACCACAGTTTTCCCCCTCACCCCATCTCATGTAGGCCTTTAATATGAGAAAGAATCTTGTGCACAGCTTTCTGCATGAGTCCCTGGTAGGAAAGGACGTTTACGATGTTAGGAATGTTCTGTCCATTTCTGGATGGGGATCATTCACTTATCATGTTGTGTCTTACCCAGGACATCTGTAGGAAAGATTCTCCTTTTCTTCACCTTGCATCTGCTCAGTATCTTAATCCCAAATTGTGGGAGTGAAACTCTGGCAACCTTTAAGGGTATAATTTGCTTCCTATTACATTATTTCTTCCTGTACAAGGGAGACCAAGTGTTTGTCATTTACGAGTGTCATGTCATTACATTCCATATTGCAGTGTAATGATGTGAAATGATTAAATGACAAAATGCCAGCTCACTGCCAAAAATTTAAAGTGGCATACTTTTATTTGTAGATTGGAAAGCTATTATTAATTTTTATATTGACTTTGCCAGATGAAATAATGCAAGGAGACTGGTACATACAGAAACAGGGCAATATTAGGTGAGGTTCTGAGCCCCAATTTCAGCATAAATGGGAAGATTCTGGAGCCTTCCTCAGGCCACACATCCAGAGCTAAATGTATTAGTTTAGAACAGTCTTGTCACCTGATGAATGTGGAGTGACAGGCATCAAAATACAACCTGACTGGAGTTTTTATTGAGAAGAAAAATGGGAATTGAGAACAGGTGGCTAAGGAGCCAAAATGGTCTATACACCTTTTTTCCTCCTCTTTCACCAATTTTTTCCATTAGCACTTATTGGGAGGTTGAATTTTGTTATTTTTTTCTTTTAAGTAAACAAAAGCATGCAAATGACCAGTATAACAATCACATCATAAAATTACCAAAATCATTTACAATTGGCAAAGTTACAATTTCTCCTTCCCCTACCTCAGGCTATAAAATCTCATGTGCAGATCTTTGAAATCAAGTTAAAAATTACATTCTCAGTCATATATATTTTTTAAGCTGTTAAAGTTCAAATATGTGTAACCTCAAGCATTTGAGGATTTGTGACAAAACCTCTTCTCACTTGACAGTTCTCACTTTTGCTTGTGGCCCCCAATCGTAGCAACAAATTAATTGCCCAGTTCCATTAAGAGCTGTCTTGTAACCATATTCATGTGACTTTTTTCTGTTGTTTTTGTTTGTTTTCTCTCCTTTGAGCAATTTTTATTCTTTTCTTCGTGGGGATAAGAGAAACACGATATGTCTTGATCTTGTCAGTTTTGTTTTTTTTTTTTTTTTTTTTTTTTTTTTTTGAGACCGAGTCTCACTCTCGTTACCCAGGCTGGAGTGCAGTGATGCAATCTTAGCTCACTGCAACTTCCGCCTCCTGGGTTCAAGTGATTCTCCTGCCTCAGCCTCCCAAGTAGATGGGATTTCAGGTGCCTGCCACCACACCCGGCTAATTTTTGTATTTTTAGTAGAGACGGGGTTTCACCATGTTTACCAGGCTGGTCTCTAACTCCTGACCTCCAGTGATCCACCTGCCTCAGCCTCCCAAAGTGCTGGGATTACAGGCATGAGCCGCCGTGCCCGGCTGATCTTGTCACTTTTACTGGGTCTCCTATCCAAGAATTACCCTTGCTTTTGGAATTCTCTGCCCTGGAACTCAAAAGGACATTACAGATGGTTTGCATTTTGTTTTATTTTCCTTTTCAACTTTTCCCTTTAATGTAAGCTAACACCTTATAGTCCTAGCTCAATTTTTATTACATACTATTGTTGCTTTTGTTGAGGACATTGTTTTGTTGTAAAGTGCTCTTGGGTGAAAGTTGATTGATTGCATAAAGGGGTGTGGAAGAAGAAATCAAGGTACATGGTGTTGTTTTGTTCTTTTTGTTTGTTACATATGGACCCTTGCATGGCCACTCACCTGTGGCTCAATGAAGGCACCAAATGCTAATAAGTTCGTAGATATAGACAACAGCTCTTTGTTTGCCAAGATGGCCGGTACTCTTGGCTTTTGCTGCCACACCGGAGGCATGTTGCCTTTTGCTTCTGGCACATTGGCAGGGATACAGAGTACATGTTCTTCATGGAAGGGGACTCATAAATGGACAATTGCTCAGGTAACAAAACTGCGAAGAGCTCATTTGGCTTGTTGGAAATGCTTAAAAGTTTCGTGATTCGAAAGATATCACTCTGTCAGATAATCTACTCTGGATGAAATGACTTGCCATTTTATCTGAGTTTTCAATGAATCACAGCATCTTTGTTTGGTCCTTGCATTGTCTTCACCAAAAAGAACAAAGTGGAGAAAAGCTTGTGCCTGCAGTGCTGCAATCAGGAAATGCTACTCCGTTCTAATCCTTTCTTCTATTACTCCTTTTGAGTCTTTGATTTCTACATCTCTTTGGCGCTAGCTCTTGTTTGGCAGGTAGTGAGAACTAAGGGTTCTCTTGGAAGACAATACACTGAAGAGCATTGGAGGATTTTTTTTCTTTATATATAAATGGCTTTGTCATTCTGTCTTAAATCATGAATACATAAACTAGCTGCCAAGAACAGCTCAAATGCCTGCATCAAGGACCCTGAAATAATAGGCTTGCTCCACCCACCTCTGCAAAGGAGATCGTATTAAGCATGTCCTGACCAGCACACACAGAGCTGTGAGTTAACCTAAGACCTGTGTCACATTGTTATGGCCAGTGGGGGTTATATGTGTTTTCATAAATAAATGCTGCTCTTCAGGAAGTCTCCACCTTTCCTGAAATCACCTAAAACCTTGGGCACCTCCTTGATGACAATTGTTGGTTCATTTTCTCGTGCATTCAACCCATGTTTAGGTGCTCATGTAAGTGCTTGAGGTGAGTAATAAATAGGTCAGACGCTGTTCCAGCAGTCATAGAACTTAGATTCTAGTAGGAATGACAGAGAGAAGAAACAAAAAAGCAAGAAAATTTCACATGGTGAAATGAAGAAATGAACTAAGGTACTGTGATTGAGTGCAAGTTAGGGGTGGTATAGTCACAGAGAGTGTCCAAGAGGAAGTGACACCTGAACTGAGAATGGATGCTGGAGTGCCAGTCATGTTACAGTCATGGAAGCACATTTCAAGCGACGGGGATGGCAGGTATAAAGACTGTGTGTCAAGAACGAGCTTGGGCAGGAAGCAGTCCAGTGTGACAAAATGGCATTAAACTACAGGAAAGATAAGAATTGAATCAGAGCAGTCAACAAGAACCAGCTTATGCAAAGGCTTTCGAACCTAAGCTGCATCCCCAAACTTGCCTGGCCGTCCTTTGTTTCTTGTTTGTTTGTTTTATTTTTGGAGTGAGTCACATATATCATCCCACTTTCAGGACAATAAGAAATACCACTGTGATATAAGCAGTGATGTTCTGGGGCATGAAGAGATTGCTCAATGTTGATTGATGTGTAAAATTTACCGTTGCTACACCAAGGGACACATATACTTATGGTAAAGTCTGTCAGCTGCAACGAGGGAGTATAAAGGATGTCCACTGTAGTGTGCAGCAGAGTACAACTTACAGTGATAATAAGTAAGAGAGGCCCCTTCCCCCTTCTCCCTGCCTTGATTGAGGGTGTGCAGCCTGGAGCTGTGGCTACCGTCTTATACTCAAACCTGGGAAGAGGGAGGCCATCTCAGAGACTCTGACTTCAACGCCAGATATCCTTGAGTCCATGAGCCATGGTCCATTAGCCACTCACCTCCAGAATTTTTGTTATGTGAGAGGTGAAAATCTGACTTGTTTAAAAATAATGTGATAAGTTAGAGGCTTACAATAGAGTTAAGCTTGTGAAAAGAAGAGGGTCTCCTGAAAATCCGAGAACTTTGTCTCATGAGTTTATAAGAGAACTCAGAGCAGCAAACGGTTCTACCCATGAGTGACACAGTGCCAAAGTGGCAAGGGAAATTGAATAACAGTAACAGAGAGAGGCATGGTGTACTGGAGTGATAATCAAGAGGTAATTATTAACTGTCTATTTTAGCATGGTCTTGAGTTTTTTTTTCTTCTCAAGAATGCAATCACTTTTTCAGGAACTGAAAGAATTAAAAAACTTTTTAAAAAAAGGTGAGAGACACTGATATATCCAGTAAACAAAAAGGAAAGACCCTTCTCAAATAGCAAAATTTTAAGCTGTGCCTGGCATCAAGACACCTGTTATTGATCACCAAGATCCTGCCATTTGGAATCTCAGTCCAGACATGAAGGACAAGTTATTTAGCCTGCCCACTCTTAAATGACATCAGTGTCTGATCCTGGTTCAGGTTCCCTGGCTACATTATCGGCATGTTCCTTCTAGTTTTCAAATCTTACTCTCTTTCTCTAGTTACCTTTCAGGTTTCAGATTTTTTTTAAGTAACATAGAAAGGTTGGCCAAAGATTATGAGTTTCAAGTATGTTTGTGTGTAGGGGGTTGTATAAGCAGAAGCTGGCTTTCTTCAGGCTAAATTTTGTGTAGAAACCCACTAGGTAAAAGAGAGGAAAGTGGGAATGTCACAGTTGAAACACAGGGGTGGTTCCAGTCCCACAGGCTCCATCTGCCTTGCTCTATGCACCATTCCTGAAGACAGTGCATTTGGGATGCAGACAAACACCTGATCCAGAGGGCTTTAAATAGAGAAATAAAAATGCTCAGACAACACCCACAAGAGTGATGATGTGGAAACACACCTGGAAATGCGCAGGTGGGGAAGGTATCTGGTTCAACATGGATTAAGTGCTATTTATTAAGAGTCCAGGTCTTTAGTGTTTATTGCCCTAACTTTACTCTCATTAGAGAATGGGGATTAAGAGATGGAGTTTGGTACCAGAAGGCCTGTGTCGAGCTCCACACTTGCCAGGTATGCCACATTTGGCTACAGGACCCTCTTTGAGCATTAGTTCCATATCTGTAAGATGGGGATGATCCTCAAGGATACACAGAGAATTTAAGTGATTTGTCCAACGTCATTCATGAGCATGGGCCTTCAGTTTCAAACCCTAAGCCTTCTGACTTGTTAAGTCCAGTACTCTTTTTTTCTTGTCAGTAAGAATACCTTGCTGGAGATTTACAAATAATTTGGAAAAAAAATGAAGAAAGGAAGAAAAGAAGGAAAAAGTACAGAAGGAAAGAAAGGAAAGAAGGAAAGAAGTGAGGGAGGAAGAAAAGAAGGAAAAAGTACAGAAGGAAAGAAAGGAAAGAAGGAAAGAAGTGAGGGAGGAAGAAAAGAAGGAAAAAGTACAGAAGGAAAGAAAGGAAAGAAGGAAAGAAGTGAGGGAGGAAGAAAGGAAAGGAGGGAGGGAGGGAGGAAGAAAGGGGGAGGAAGAAAGGAAGGGAGGGAGGAAGGAAGAAAAAAAGGCAGATTTTGCAACTATCCATAACTTGACATTCATGCACCACGTAAAAGTAATGTGGACTTTGTTCAAAATTTCTACCACTAGTCATTCACTGAATTAAAGCAGTCATTTCCTTCCTTTTCCTGATAAGATCATTTTTCTGATTTTGACAAACTTTTATGATTAACAACAGGTAGGTACTGAGAAAGTGAGCAATTCACAATAGAATGGATATGGCAGCAGCTTCAAAATTTACAAAATAGTTGATTACGATCACATGCTACATCCTCGACTTGCTGGTGGAGCAGCGTGGATTCAACCAGGAGCATCCTCATTCCTGAATGGATGATGATGGGGCAAACACAGCGTTCCAGTCACTAGACATGTACCTCCTATGCAGGTGGGCACACAAGACAGCTGACTAAGGTAATGTTCACAAACTGTTGATGTCAATTAATTAATCATTAATTGTATCAGAGAGGAAGGTCTGAAAAGGATATGGCAAAAGATTGATAAGGAATTGATGGGGTGGGTGGGAATATAAGACAGGAAGGTCAAGGTATAGTTAAACCACAGAGGACCATGAGCCAGGAGTCCGGACTGTGTTTGAGGATGGAAGAAAACCTATGTTTTCCCCCTTTCCTCTTGAAGAGAGAGATTGGTAGTCTACCCTTCCTCACACCCCTTACCCGATCTCAGCCACTCATATCTGAACTCTTGTCTGACAGAAGCTATTAGTATCACCACAATAAATCAACTCATTTTCACCAGTTTTCCTACATAGAAGAGCCTTAGTGAAATTGGGGGACCTTGCAATCCCTCCATCATAACGAAAATAGCCAAGAAGCAGTCACTTAACAAAACACTTATCAAGGGAAGAAGTCAACACCAATGATCTTGCATCTTCTATTTTCATAGCATGGCTCACTTCACTTTTAAAAGTAATTTTAATGGATTATCTCCCAAAATACTAGGATCTTAGATTCCAAAATTTATTTTGGAAGAGATAAGCCTCCAACAAGTAATTCTTGAAATTATTAATATTTCTATATTCATATACATCTGATAACAGTAGAAGTACCTTTTTTATTGGAAGAAATGTTACATTAAAACTGGAACTCATATTTGACTGACTTCGGTGGGATGACCAAAAATAGAAATTGGCTTACATATCCTTCCATTTTTAGGGGAGGTGAAGATATGCATTTAGACACTTGATTTTCTTAGCTTAGGGAGCACTATAGGGTAAACTGCTTTGGCCCTGAGGGACTCTTTGCTATTGGCAGCCCTGGGCAGTGTAAGGTTTTAAAAATTCATTTCTGATATATAGTTGACATGGATTTTTTTAAGTGTTTAAAATTGTACTGGGTCGCTACCTCGGCCCTCAAAGAATTCTGCTCCTGTTGGTTCCTGGTTCTTGCTCCTCCTTCTCATGTTGCCCTAACTTCACATTGAGTTCCATTTCCAAGTTGGATATTTGTCTTTATGCAGGGAAGAAATGCATGAGAAATCTGCAAAGAGGGAAAGCCAAGAGCACCTGTAGTGTTTTGGAGGTAGCTGCACACTGACATCCCTTCACACCTAGTGGCCTCTTGTGAAAGAGAAGGCAATGCATTGCTGTCGGAGACAAAGCCCAGCTGAAGAGAGGCAGTGCACTTGCTGATGGGTAATGTACAGGAGGGGGCGTGATTGAGTAATGCAGTCAGCTGAGTTATACACAGCTCTACAGAGAATGAGGATGAGATGCAAGCCAAGGTTGTGTTTTCCATTTGCAACTTAATGTTGCTGCTGACATCCTTACAAAGGGAAGGATAACCAGCAGACTACATCTCCTCTCCCAACCCAGCCTTCTGAGTCCTAAATGAAGCAGGTAGGGCCAGGTATCCCCTAGAAACTAAAACGCTGCACACTGTCATGAAAAGGCACTTCAGGTTTCAGAAAGAATGTGTTCCTAGGCTAGCAAATTTGCAATTATGGTAATGATGGGAAAATAAGGTGCCTTTTGCTCAAACAAAAAGCATCATGAAGGGTCCAGTGAAAAACTTGTTGGACGAGGAGCTCATAAAAGGTTGCGTTTCTCTTTCTGGCTTTGCAACTTAATAGCTGTGTGACCTTAAGCAAATCTCTTGGCTCTTCTGAATCTCTCTTATCGACCTGTAAAAGGGCAATTCTGATTGTTGTTCTGCCTGCATTGCAGGGTTCTTATGAGGATCAAGTAAGTTTATACATAGGAAACTCATGTGAGTCAAAAAGCATTATACTAACACAAGATATTATCACCAAGCTATACTTCATTTGTTTTTCACTGTTAAATTTGTAATTCCTCCAAAAGAACAAGAACAATGGCCTAAGAGCATGCATTTCCCTTGCAAAGGAAAGATGGGGGAACATTCATCCGCTAAGGCTACTGTTCTATCATCTTCATTCTGAAACCACCCACCTCAACAGCAGGGCAATGATTTAGGTAACAGCTCAGTTTTAGAGGCCAATGAGTGTGAAAGCTGCTTAGCAAATGGGGATGCCATCACCCCTGAAGTGGTTGGCAGTTGGAGGCTTCCTGAACATCAAGCATAAATCACTTAGGTACATGAGACATTTATGATATGGGGCCGTAAATAATGACCAGAGATTGCTAGTAAAATATAGGTGAGACCCTTGCTAATTTCCATACACAGAAGAGAAATTCTCTGTGAGGATAAGAATGTAAGATGCAGAATTATGAAGAGTTAGTGTGTGTATGGATATACACATATACAGTCAGCCCTCTACATGCCTGGGATCTGCATCTGTGGATCCAACCAACCCCAAATAGAAAATATTCTAAAAAGAATTGTGTTTGTACTGAACATGAACAGACTTTTTAAAAGCTGTCATTATTCCCCACACAATACATTATAACAACTATTTACACAGCATTTACATTGTATTTGTATCATAAGTAATGTGGGGATGATTTAAGGTATACGGGAGGATGTGCATAGGTTATGTGCAAATACTACACCATTTTATATCAAGGGCTTGAACATTCTCAGATTCTGATATCTGAGGGAAGTCCTGGAACCAATCCTCCACAGATACCTGGGGATCTGTATATTGCATATTTGCAGATGATATATATCTCCAACATATTACGTGTTTTGTTTTGTTTTTGCATTTGCCAGATACTAAATGAAAAGCAGGCAGAAATCAGCAATGCATCCAGCTTCTGTTGAGGGAGATTCAGTGGAATGATTTTTATATTTTCATGGAGAAATTACAGTTGAATATTAAAAGCTGGTATTTCAGTTTATCTGGTCTGACTCCCATCTAACTAACCAACATAGCCATGGATTTTGCAAAACTCACTTAACAAATAATCTTAATTGGTACCAAAAAAGTGATGGCTATGGAAATATTGGCATTTCTATGTGAATAACTGATGTTTTTATGAGGATAAGAGGGAGAGAAGAATCACATTTCAAAGAAGGTTCTACTGAAATAAACTAAACCAGAAGAACTAATTGTGGCATACTTAACAGCTTTGAGCTTTATATGCACACTACCTATGTTTCCTGTTCAGCAAGTGAATGTACCCAGGCTGGTAGGGGCAATGTGAAGATGAATCTTATATCTTCCTGGAATTCACTCATTGCCAGTTCTTTTAGAAATATTGACACAGTTAATAGTGTCTAATGTCGTGGACGACTGCCTTCCACCAAGGTTGTGACTTCCCACCCAAGAACCGACTTCTTTCTCTGTGATTCAGCTCTCCACTGACCCTCATGGGCAAGAGTGGGGTTTCAGCAGTTATTCTTTTCAACCTCTATTGATTAATCACACGATATAAGCCAGACACACTTCTGGGCAGCAGGACACAACAGTGAACAAGACAACCCCAAATCCCTGCTCTTGTGGAACTGACATTTTCTCATGGGGGGTGGGGGCTGGGGAAGAATGAGAGATGTTAAACGCAAAAGCAAAATAAAAGAAATTTTAAGATCATGTGATAGGGAGTGGCTGGCTGGTCAAGGATAGCCTCTCCAGACTGGGACATTCATGGGAGTTGACATGTGAATTATGAGAAGAAGCCGGCAATGCCAAGATCACATGGCAACATGTTTCATGCAAAAGAAACAGCCAGCATGAAGGCTGTGGGCTGGGAACAAGACCGGCTCAGGTCAAGGGACAGACAAAAAGGCCAACAGGGCTGAAAAATAATAAGGAAGAGGAGAGGGGTGTGAGGTTGAGCAGGAAAGAGCTGAAGGACTGGGTCAGACAGGGTTCTTCAGGACACGGAAAAGAATTTGAATTTTTTAAATAAATGCAATGAGAAGACACTGGAGAATTTTAATCATGAGGGTAACATAGTCTGTTCTGCATTTGAAAACTAACATTGTGACTGTTATGCAGCAAATGAAGGTGCCCTCCCCCAGTCCATCCCTGGCCGCCGTTGATCGAAACAGAAGTGGCCATCTTACCCGGTGTGTTTTTTGTCACTATGGAATTTGCATTTAGGAACAAAGGGTCCGTGTTTATTCAAGTGGTCTCTTCATGGGGCCAATACTGTAACATAGGTAGCTGGGGTCTGAGGCAGCCATGTTGTGCCAAGGGCACTGAAGAGAAAATGGCGGCCTGCTGGATTCTTCTTTCTTCTGAGGCTCAGGTGACTGCTTGTCCTCATATCACTCCACCAGACTGTCAGGAGCTAAGCTGAGGTAGAGAGAGCTGAGCTGCCAGGTGTCAGGGTAGCTGATTAAGACAACAAGCCAAGATGAACAGTGAAGGCTTTAATCATTTACTGCAATAGTATGCACAAGAGACTAAACAGAGAAAGTGCTAACTCCCCATCATTCCATTTTCCACAGGGCACCAGCCCTCATTGAGGGTCTGGATCAGCACTGAAGCCAAGGGATTGTCTCACAGCTGAGGGACCCCTAAACAAGAGACTCCTGCCATCAAATGGATCTGGAGCTGGCGGGGGGTGGGGAGAAGGAAGAGCTATGAGTGTGAAAGTACTGAGCACTGAGAGTGGAGAAAAACGTCTCCAAGTATCCCCGCTTCTTCTCCTTGATAAGGTGACCCCTGCAGAGGTGTCTAAGATAAGCCTCTGCAGAAAGCCTGTGATAAAGAGGCCTCCAAATAGAGGCACCTGGGCCAGGAATGTGGATGTGCCTAAGAGCAAGGCTGGCTGGGGGGACTCAGTGCTTGACTGTAACTCCCCTCAGAGACTCAGTGTGTCGGCTATGCCCCAAGTCTGCAGTGGGGAGCGCAGTTTCTCCCCACGAGGTCTGACAGGTAAAGCCTGGTATTAATAACTGCCTATGGCCAGATGTGAAAGGTCACACATAGGTTTAGGGCTACGAACTGGTACTCCAAACAGACTATGCTAGGTGCTTACTATAAACCCATCTACAGTAGAGCTTGAGTAACTTCTGCTGCTTGCAACTGGCACTCTAACTAATGAAATTTAAAATGAACCCCAAAATGAGTTAGAGTCAAATAATGACAGGATGTGGGAAATGATCACAACACAGGTATAGACTCTAGAAAAATGGGCACCACTAGCTGTAAGAAGACACCCAGAGATGTCTTACAGACTATTTAAATTGAGAGCAAGAGTTTGAGCCTGTACAGTATTTCTGGCAATCCAAAGAGGCAAACCCAGGGGCAGGAGCTAGAGAACTTGAAATATAACCAGAGTGGCCTATTTCTGAGCTTACCTGTTGGCTTACTCTTTGCCAGAAATTTCTGTTGTGCAACAAGAATGAATAACAGGTGGGAAGAGAAGAAAGGTGCAAGAGAAGCCCTTGACTATCTCACCAAACCCATCCCCTCCCTCTGCTTCGGCCCCACTGGTCTGCTCCTTGTTGCCCGACAAGTTCACACCCCAGGTCCCTTGTATATGCTGTTCCTTTTGCCTGAATTGCTCTTCCCTTCAGCCCTTGCTAGACTCCTTCATTCAAGCCTCTGCTGAAATGTCACCATTTTCAACAGTGACCTGGCCATTCCATCCCAAATGGCAGTTCTATCACTTTTTATCCCCTAACTGTGCTTTTTATTTTTCTTTATAATACTTTTCACAACCTGATGATTGATTGCTTTGTTAGCTCTTCTGTCTTCCTGTGCCCACACTAGAATGTAAGCTCCATGAAGATGAGAGCTGTTTAGTTCATAAATCACTGCATCCTCAGAGCCTAGAATAGCACCCAGGAAATATTAGTTACTCCATAAATATTAATTATATGAATGGATGAAGGAAGAAAGGAAAGAAGAAAGAAGGGAAGGCAAGGCAAGGGAAGGGGAGGGGAAGGGAGGGGAGGGAGGGAGGAAGGAAAGAAGGAAGGAAGGAACGAAGGAAGGAAGGAAGGAAGGGAAGGGGAGGAAAGAAAGAAGGAAGGAGTAAAGGAGAAATGAAAAGATGGAGAAGGGGAAATAAAATACCCTGGACTCTAATTAAAGGAACAGAAATGGATTATAAAAGCCAAACACGTAAAATAGAAAAATCTCTGAGTGTTTTACATTTAAAGTTAATCTTAGTTTGTTTTATTCATTTGTTTGTTCCTCTAATAAATATTGTCTGAACATCACATTCTGGTGTGATCAGAGAAGGCTGGATCTTAAAGGTGAAGACCATAAAGAAAGGACAGTGAGATCAAAAAGAAAAGATCTGTATAGAAACAGTAAAAAAAACCTCACACATCAGTGTGTCTGAGCAAAGCCAGGTTGAGAAATACTCTTGCTTAACTATCAAACCTAACAATATATTTTTCAGATGTGAGAGATGGAGTAAGAGAAAACCATACCACAATGGCTGCTGCCAGGCAGGAGTACGTCTTGGGCTGGTACTGTGGCTTCATTACGTCCCCATCCTGTGCTTAGAGGAGACCTCATGGTTACAGGGTGGCCCCCCTCACTTCTAGGAGGACATGATATCTAAAATATTTCACAAATAGTACAGATCTGGAGGCCCCTGCTCTTCCAGGAGTTTTTCCCTTTAGAATCACAGGGAGATCCAGGGGGCTTGGGCAAGGCATTAAGACAAAGAGGGACTCTTGGGGAATTCAGGAAAGTTGCTATTTACCAACTGATGTGAAAGTCTTTCAGCGTTTTCACAACTGCACCACCGTATCTGTGGTAGCAGCCGAATATCAGTCCCATTTCTAGAATTCAGGTGGAAGGAGGAGGGAAGAAGAAGGGCGTGGGGTTCTCTTTTAGCAGGGCATTGCATTTATTTCCTAAGAACATTCTCCCAAGAAACTAATACCCAAATCTCACTGGGCCAAAGTAGGCCACGTGACAACTACTAACTGCAAAGGGGCATGCATCTGTGTTTTCCAGGCCTCTGCAATCCAGAGAGGCAAGGAAAAGGGAGTTGTAACTGGCTTTTGGAAAGCCAGTTCCCAGTTTCTGCTACAGCTTATCATTATGGTTTGGGAAGGGCACGATTAAAGGCCAGCTCATCTATCCTAGAGGTGGGCAAATTGAGAACAAGGATCTCAGAAAGCAAAAAGCCCAACTTAAAGTAATGCATTATGTTTTGAACACTGAATGTTTGACAATACATTTCACGGCTCATTTCCTGCTACTTGTGAATGCTAGTAAACACTCAGAGAGCGAATTCACATTTTTCATGTCAAATATCCTTACAGTTCTCCCCTCCCCCAGCTTGTCAACAGTTAAACAGGCCCCTGTGAGGACAGTCTGTTCACACTATAATCTTCTGCGACACTAAACCTTAATCTGTCTTAAAATTTCTATTGTTTTTCACTAAAAGGTTATTCCAGAAATATTTTATAGAGCACATTCATTTTCTTGGCTGAGAATGAATTATATAATCAGAGACACTCTAACCAATACTGAATCTCTCTTCCCAGTCCAAATTTAAGAATTTCATGCGGATTACTCATTGCCATCTATCTAGCTAATTCAATGTCATTATTTTTTTCTGGTCTAGGCAGAATTTACCCTTCCCTGAAATGAGCTTATCCCATAAGATATTAGTGGAAGGAGAACAATGTTGGTGAACTTAGAGTCCCTGAAGTCCACACATCCACTCTCAAGCCTGGAATTAAGGATCTGTCAAAGCCTTCCATTAGAAGAGAATTTTTTTTTTTTTTTTTTTTGAGACGGAGTCTCGCTCTGTTGCCCAGGCTGGAGTGCAGTGGCATGACCTCGGCTCACTGCAACCTCTGCCTCTCGAGTAGCTGGGATTACAGGCACACACCATCATGCCCTGCTAATTTTTGTATGTTTAGTACAGTCAGAGTTTCACCATGTTGGCTAGGCTGCCCACCTCTGCCTCCCAAAATGCTGGGATTACAGGCATAAGCCACCGCACCCAGCCTTTTTTTTTTTTTTTTAAAGGATTGCAACTTGCTATTTAATAAAACAGAGAATCAGGAAAGAGTTTGACTTAGCAACTAGTGACCTTCTCTAAATATTTGGTTTTGCCTTTGATTTCATTCCCCCACTCCAACCTTACCCTGTTCTTAGCCTAAATCTCACTTACTGTACAGATTACAATTTATCTGCCACTTTCTTTCATAGGCTTTCTCTGTCCCGAAGACTGAGTAAGGAACTTTGTCTGAACCTCCTCACCATCTACTCTCATTTCTAATATCCTAGCAAGTCTGCATCATGGTGCATATGCAGCACTGTCCAATGGAAATGGATGCAAGCCATATGTGTAATTTAAGAGTCTCTAGTAGCCATTTAAAAAAAGTAAAAATAAACAATTAAAACCAATTTTAACATATTTTCTTTAATGGAATATGTCCAAAGTAATATCATTTTGATATCTAATCAATATGAAAAATACTAATGGCATATTTTACATCCCTTAAGTAGTTCCAGTGAATGCTTTATATTTACATATCCCTCAATTCATTTCCTTCCTCCCTTCCTTCCTTCCTTCCTTCCTTCCCTCCCTCCCTCTCTCCCTCCTTTCTTTCTCTTTCTTTTCTTCTTTCCTTCCTTCTTTCTTTCTTTTTCTATCTTTCTTCCTTTCTTTCTTTTTTCCTTCCTTCATTCTTTCCTTCCTTTGGACGAAGTTTCATTCTTGCTGCCCAGGCTGGAGTGCAGTGGCACAATCTCGGCTCACCGAAACCTCCGCCTACCAGGTTCAAGTGATTCTCCTGCCTCAGCCTCCTGAGTAGCTGGGATTACAGCTGCCTGCCACCAACGCCTGGCTAATTTTTTTGTATTTTTAGTAGAGATGGGATTTCACCATGTTGGCCAGGCTCAAACTCCTGACCTCAGGTGATCCACTCGCTATGGACTCCCAAAGTGCTGGGATTACAGGTGTGAGCCACCTCGCCAGGCCTCATAGCTCTCGGTCCAAACCAGCCACATGAGGCCATAGCAATGGCACATTTCTACACTATTTGGTTGTGCCTATGGGTTTCTTCCCCATTGCACTCAAGAGCAGGGATTATATTTATCTTTCACCACTATACTCCTAGCACCCAGCATATAGTGGAAGCTTAATAAATGTTTGATGAAAAAATAATTGAACCATCCCATCTCCGCCACTATTTAACCATGTGACTTTGGGTTAGTTGATTTCTCTGGAGCTCCTACCTTATTAAAAAAGAAGGTGTCATATTCCATGATTGCCAAGGTCCTCATAAATGTAAACATTCTAGGTCACTTAATTCAGTTCCCCCCTCCCTTTCTCTCTCTTACTTAAAGCATCTAAGAAGATGCCCTTGATTTTCAGTAACGGTGCTGCAAGGCCAGGGTGCAAGAGAAAGACACACAAATTTACCATGCTGCGCTTTGCCGTATTTTCCCAATTGATCTTTGGATCTCAGAGATATTAGGATTATGACACCATTCCATTTTTAAATAGTGTTTATTGTTTTTCTTAGATATAAAAACATCTTCAGTATAGAAATTTGGACAATACAGCAGAATAGTCAGAAAATATTATTTATGTAGCTCCTATGACAGAGATAAATACAGTTAACATTTTTGTGTCTAAATTTCTGGTGTTCTCTCCTCTCTATTTACCAATAGCAGTATAGTTCATAAATAGGCATTTGATGCTTCTTTTAGCAAAATGAGGGTCATAGTAGATGCTTATTTTCACATCTTTTTTTCATCTAACAATATTTTGGGAACATACACCTAAGTCATAAAATGTTAGTTTAAAGCATAATTTGGCTGGGTGCAACATAGAGCTTTATACAAATACATGGAGGTGCCACGTTAAGGAGATGAAAGAATAAACCAAGCGGATACCTGTGGAGACATTTTTCCAGATGGGGGGCAACAGCAAGTGCAAAGCCTTGGTGCTGAGAACAAACCCAGTGTGCTGGTGTGGCTCACGCAGGATAAGCAAGGCAGGAGAGGAGGAAAGTGAGATCAGAACAGCAATGGGAGGCCTGACAGTGCGGCGATTGTGGCCACTTACATAACTAGAGAACCTTTCTCTGAGAGATAAGAGGAGCTCCTATGGGGGTTTCAGCACCATGCTTGGTGAGGAGGTGGGTGCTACTGGCATCTAGTGGGTAGAGGCCAAGGATGCTACTCAACGTCCTACAATGCCCAGGACAGTCTCTCACAACAAAGAATTATGTGTACCCAAATGTCAGTAACGCCAGAGTTGAGAAACCCTGGTCTTTAGGAAAATGAGTAGCAAGCAGAAGACCAGTTAAGAAGGTGCCAAAAACAAACAAAACGTAGACTTGAGAAGGTGTTTTGGACTCAGCTGGGAGCGGTGGAGGGGAGAATCAGTAGTCAGATTCTGCACAGAGTTGAAGATGGAGAGTTTCATGGTTTACTGATGGATTGGACATGGAGCGGGGGGCAAAGAATGGAATCAGTTGACTTTGAGGTTTGGGGTCTGAGCAGTGTAAAGGGTGAAATTGTTAATTAACCAAGGTAGAGCAGAGTTTAAAGGAAGCTCAGTGAATAAGATTAGGAGTCTGGATGTTAGGGGTTTTAGAACTGGATTTGAGAGAGCTTGAAGACTGGTTGACAGTAAAAAGTAAAGAAGAAGGAACAGCGAGAATGACTTCAGGTATGTGGCCTGGGCAGCCGGTTAAGCTGGTTAAATAGCAGAGTCCAACCAAGACAGGAAGAGAGTCCAGTTTGTAACTGGAAGACAGCAGGTTTGGCTTTGGACATACTGAGTTGGACTGCACCCAAAGCTAATGGTCGCGGCTATTCTATCTCCTCACCTGTCTCTGAGCATCAGCTAAGCTCGTGAAGGAAAACTACCTTGTAAAGTTAAAGTCTCTTATATACAGATGTTGTTTTCAAAGTCACATCACTTAATAGGGCTTTGAGTTTCTCTATCCAATTTTCTGGAAGACCATAATGTATGTCCTGACACATTCTGCCCTTCAAGAGTCTGATGAGAGTTGACTCTTTGCCCTCAGGGAAAATGTATATTTATTTAGGATGCTTGAAAATTAAGTTTATAGCAATTGAGCTTCCCTTTATTTGGCCTCAGAGCACATTAACATTCTTTGAATTACACTGTTAAGAACATTTTAAGGGTTATTTTTACATCCGTGAAAGGCTTTCAAAGCTACAGAGCACATAGGATATATCATTCTCAAGGAAGACAACCCTAGGTGATTCTGGAATAATTTTCTTATAAGTGGTAGATAGGGCTTATTATTAATTTTGTTAAGGGACATATTGATAACCCTGTACTAACAAGTCTCCATATTCCTCATTCCATTTTCTTCCCACAGAATCCTGTGAAGTACGTTCTGTTATTCTCCCGATTTTGCAGACAAATAAAGTGAGGCTTAGAGAAAGGAAGTAGTGCACCCAAGGACCAGTGAGGAGAAGAAATCACAAGATGGGTAAAAGATGGAGTGTGAAGGGATCTTAAAGATCATTCAGGCTGGGCCTGGTGGCTCATACATGTAATCCCAGTACTCTGGGAGGCTGATGCTGGCAGATCACTTGAGCCCAGGAATTTGAGACCAGCCAGGGCAATGTAGTGAAATCCTGTTTCTACAAAAATTAGCCAGGCATGGTGACACGACAGTCTCAGCTACTTGGGAGGCTGAGGTGGGAGGATTAATTGAGCCAGGGAGGTCGAGGCTGCAGTGAGCAGCGATTGCACCACTGCACTCCAGTCTCGGTGACAGAACAAGACCCTGTCTCAAAAACAAAAACAAACACCAAAAAATCATTCGTTTGTTACACCCTGTACTTTACAAATAAGTCAGCTGAAGCCCCCATGAGGCTAAGTGACTTAGCCAAGGTTATGTGGCTAGCAAGCAGAAAACACAGCCATGAGCAAGCATTAGAGGCAAAAGATAGAATTATGCATCCACGAACAACTCAATAACAAAGGACATAGATAGAAGAAAGGGAAAGTCAGTCAAGTAATGAGGTTGGAGAGACTGATTCCAGGTAAGTAAATCATATAAGGCCTGTGTTTCATGGCCTAGACTTTATCCTTCACTGCGCTATTTCCCAGACCATATTCTGCAAATACTAGTTCCCTAGGAATTTACTAAGTATTCCATGAAAGTATTCAGTAGTCATGGAAGTTTGGGAAATGCAGGGAATCCCAGGGTGTGAAGTATGCTATGGACATTATAATTCTCCAAGAGGGAGCTAGAATACACAGCAGTTCTTGAAATTTATTTGACCGGCGAATCCATGCCCTCACATAGCTTATGTGAAAGTAGCATTCCTGAGACCACCTGCTTATAAAAAGCTGCTGTGTGGGACAGTTTCAAATGGAGATTAAAATAGGCAATGAGAAATGATGAGAGTCACTTCAAAAAAATACAATTTAGCATAAAAATCTGATTGTGTCAGCATTTCCCTCTTTTTTTTTTCTCTTTCTATTGCTGTACTGTTTCACACTTACTATTTGCAGTAGGTGTCTGGCGAGAGGTTGTGTGAAGTGATGGGGAAAAAGAGGAAAGGATTTACACAGTTTCAGAAATTCCTGGGGGGCTCCTTTGGAGTCTAATGTTTCTTTGTGTGTTTGCTTGTTTGTTTTCCCCATATAAAGAGATACCACTTATGGATTTGAACTCCATTCTGCAATCCACCCACCTAGACCTAGACCCACATTCTACATGAATTGCAAGACTGATCCTCTTGCTATGCAGGACCGTGGTGTCTGGGAGGATGTAAGGAGCCCATGTGTGGACCCACAGTGAAAAGAAGCATGTACATTTTATTCTATTTATTTATTTATTTTAATTTTTTTTTTTGAGATGGAGTCTCGCTCTGTTGCCCACGGTGGAATGCAGTGGCGTGGTCTCGGCTCACTGCAAGCTCCGCCTCCTGGGTTCATGCCATTCTCCTGCCTCAGCCTCCCGAGTAGCTGGGACTACAGGCATCCGCTACCACACCCGGCTAATTTTTTGTATTTTTCGTAGAGACAGGGTTTCACCGTGTTAGCCAGGATGGTCTCTATCTCCTGACCTCGTGATCCGCCAGCCTTGGCCTCCCAAAGTGCTAGGATTACAGGCGTGAGCCACTGCGCCCGGGCTTTAATAGTAATATCTTGATAGACTTGTGGTGAAATTAAATGAGATACTTCAAGGAAAGTTCTGAGTGAGCATTCAGTAAATGTTAACTATTATTCTTAGCATTTTAATCATCATTTTGATACTTACTAAAAGAATTGAGAGACCAGGAGAGTTTCAAGAGGCAGTAGCTAAGGCTAACTGCCATTTTTGCCGAAATCTGACTATCATCCTAACACTCAAAAGTCAAAGGCAATTTAAAAATGAAACTTGAGAAAGAGGCCAGGCGTGGTGGCTCACACCTGTAATCCCAGCAGTTTGGGAGACCAATGCAGGAGGATCACTTGAGCCCAAGAGTTCAAGACCAGCCTGGGCAACATGGCAAAACCCCATCTTTACAAAAAATACAAAAATTAGCCAGATAAGGTGGCACATGCCTGTAGTCCCAGCTTGATTGGGAGGCTGAGGCAGTGGAAGAATCAACTGAGCCCAGGAGATTGAGGCTGCAGTGAGCTGTGATCACACCACTGGACTCCAGTCTGGGCAACAGAGAAAAAAAGAGAGAAAGAGAAAGAAATTATTTCAAAACAATTTCTGTAAAATGTGGATATGAATGAATATGGGAAGACTTACTTAAAGAATACTGTTGATACTTTTTGCAATTTATTTTTAAACTAGCATGAAGTACCTAGCTAAGCAAAAAAGGACTCTCAAAGTCAGATATTTGAATAGCGTCTGTGGCAGAGTGGCAATACACATGCTATACAGTTGCTTTGTAGTCATGGGCTCTTTAATTGAGCAGACTGATGTGTGGCTCGCATAATGGATGTGCGGAGTAGAATGAGTGCCAGACAGGATTATTTCCCCCCCTCAAAGCAATGGATTTGAAGTGCAGATGAATACAAACCATTTAGGAAATAATTGGTCTGACCCAGTAGCAGAAGTGGCCATTTTGGCAGCAGGGAGAAAGGTGTTACTCAGGTGACAGGAGGCAATGAGGCTAAGATGTAGAATGCAAGATTTCTCTGGTTTTAAACCTGTCAGCATAAGAAATAAAGGAAAATTGCAAACACAGTTCCAACCTTTCTGATGCTAGTCTTTCAGACTTTGTTAAATAAAAAAAAAGGGATTAAAAAAAATCTCTCTCTCTCTCTTTTTCTCTTTTATTACTTCTACATCAGGGGTTAGCAAAATTTGGCCTATGGGGCCAAACCAGCCCACTACCTGATTTTATAAGTAAAGTCTGTTTTTAAACATAGCTGTGCTCATTCATTTACACATTGTTCATGGCTGCTTTTGTGCTACTGTGGCAGAGTTGAGTAGTTGTACAGAGACCTTATGAGCCACAAAGCTTAAAATATTTTTTATCTGGTCCTTCACAGAAAATATTTGTTGACTCTTGATCTACAGCTGTAGTTCAATCAAGGCCACTCCCATTTCTTTGCTTAAAATCCTTAAATGACATGCTGTTGTTCCCCTAAGTTTGAATTTTAAATGTGGTTTAAAAGATCTACAGGCTGGCCTCTCTCTACCATGCTGACTTCACCTCTCCACTATCTGTTCCACACACTTTTACTCCAGATACACAAAAGGACATTTAGTTCCTCTGAAGATTCACACTCACTCTTGTCCCTAGGTCTTTACATATACTGCTCCCTCTACCTAGAACATGCTTCCCCAGCTTTCCTTGCTCTCTTTACCAAGATTGTTTTGCATTTTTCTCATTGCCAGTAAGCTCTTAAATTGCTCTATGTGCTCTGTTTCTTCAGGTGTAAGTTCTACTTCTCTTTGTTTTATGGTTTTCACATTCCTCAAATTGTGATTAGTGATTGTTCTCCATTTTTGTACTTGAGATTATCCATTTGCTTGTGCTACCTATTGAAGTAGGACCTGGAGATGTGGCTTTAATTTTGACGAGAGCTGGGGAGCAGAGGCAATTCTGTATCTGCTCTGCTGAGTATTCCCCACCACTCTGAGTGAAACTCTGTGTCCTCTGCTCTAACCTGCAGACAGATGCTTCCCAGCTATTGCCTGGTTTAAGAGGGAGAGTTGCAGGGGTCAGTCATCTTGACCTGGTCCTCCAGTGAATTACCTTGTCATTTCGCCATTGATTCTCTCTTTTTCTTTCACCACATCTGAGCATTAAACACCCTTGATGGAAATCCAGTTGTAAGAACAGACTATTTCTTACCTTCGTGTGAGACGTAGATAATATTTCGTGTTCCTTTCTTTAAAAAATCATATTTTCTACCTTTCTGGGGACTTAATGCAGAAGAATTTAGCCTGTAGCATGCACTCCATCTGTCAGCTTGAAAGAGAAGATATTGCTTATTATGTCTTTTATGCGAAACTGTAACCTCCACAATGGTGTGGATCACCACCTCTGTCTTTTTTACAATTGGGTAATTGCTACCTATGGCAAAATCTAAAACATGGCAAGTGCTCAGTAAATATGCATTGAATGAAACAACAAATGGAGAGTGGTGGATTACTGGTAACTCATGTTTGCTACCAGGTGAACCAACATCCTCACAGCACAATTTAGCCTAGACTCCAGTTTTAAAAAATGAAAACAGAGCAAAGAATCTTAGCCAAAATATATTTATGCTTTTTATTCCCATTTTTGTCCATCATTGTTGTAACAGGAAGAAGCTGTCTGCTTCTTAGCAAGTGTTCTAGTACGTAGTGTGCTTTAATCAAAAGATGAGCTTTAGTCAAAATCATAAGAGATGTAAAGGTACAATTATGTCTCCCTTTTGGTCATTTCCCACAAATATGTAGTGGCATGAATTTCCTCATGTTGATCCCATTTCAGTCAGGGAAACGCCATCTCAGTTCTCTCCAGGATGTACACTGAAGTCCCAACCAAGCATATTAATATCACAATACCATTTTTCCCCTATTATCCACTCCACTCATTAAAACTTCTCTATCTTGTATTCGTCCTCAGGGGCCTCAGTTTGCAGCTAAATAACCTTTTAAACAGTTCTTTTGTTTTCCTAAATTTTGTATCACTGTTACAACATTGGATGATATTTAGATATAAATCTATGAATGTGATTACCTTAGGTGTGTATTTATATACAAAGAAAATGCATGACCAACCATATAACTAGAAAATCAAGATTTTGAAGTGTGGTTTCACATTTAACAAGTGTATTTAAGTATATTTAACTGATTCAGAGAAACTTATGGAAAACAAAGAGCAAATTATTTAGGGATGACTAGTATAAATGTCATGTGGATATTGAAAAAATTTAATAGTTTTGAAAGAACTGAAGCCCAGGAAGTACACTAATCAAGCTGTCATAATAAAACAAAGTTTACCATTTAATGCCATATACTTCTCAATTGTAAGTTTCTGAGAAACTTCCAGAGTCCATGCTTTATACCAAATATAAGACTCTGTGCCATTCAATAGGCAGAGAAAATTCAGAGGAACAGTGTTTGCCCCTGTGCAGATGACATATTTGTTCCCACAACCACTTGATTGACCTGAAGCCAGTATCTTTTCCCAAATGCCAGGCTAAGGTATAAATCACTGGGCTGCAAAAAGTCATTAAGTTGTATCAGCTAACTTCAGGTATATTTAAAACCCACCAACATTATTATGCATTTTCTTTTGAAAGAATTATGAGCATAGAGATACAGCACTATGCATATGACTTTTCAGTATGTGTTGAAGCATCACCATCTTTAGTGGCATGACTTGGTGAAGGCACTTTATCCCTTGACAATGAGTGGAAGCTCATTCTGATGAACCACACCCTCTTACACGAGCATGCTCGTGTCTAATAAAGCCAAATACTTTTTTAAAAACACTCATCTTAACTTCCAGCTTCAGCGCTATCAACTCTACCCATGCAACAAAAAACCTGGACAAACTAAACATCAACAATTTTTTTGGGACCCATTGGAGCACTGATGTCACAGGCCAAACCACCACCATGAAATCTGGAAAGACAGGCAGTTGCAGTCAGAGCTGAGATTGGCTTACTCAGAAGCCAAAGCGGCAAGACCCAAGTACTGGCAGGAACAGTTAAATGCTAATTTTTAGGAGTTGCGGGAGGCTGAGTGTGGACTAGTATGACGGTAAGAACTTCTGTGGACTCAGTCTTAGGAGAGAGCCCCCACACCATCATGGGTTTTATCTTTAAGAACCAGAACCACATCAGGTTCTCATGGTGAAGGTCTGACATAGATTTCCTTCTGGCTTTCACTAGAGGGAAAGAATAGCAATCATTATGAAGTAAGCCCTACATACTCTCCATTTGAAAAAAAAAAAACAAACTTACTCTTCAGGAAAAAGGGCTTTGCCAAGCTCTATTCCAGCTAGATGAGGGGAAGTTCTCCCACTCTTCCCCCAAGCCCAATGGCCACAATTAGAGCAATTTGAACACAAAATAAATAAAATGGTATTGGATTACAACCCAAAGGATAAAATAAATATATAAATAAGTCCATACTGATAAAAACAAATAATTGGATGGGTAACACACACACACAACACACACACACACACACACACACATGCACGCACATGCAGAATTATTGACTAATATTCCATGTAGATTACTTCTGGATAATTTATATAGATATTCAACCATCAAGGAGGGGAAGCCTCCTGCTTTGGCATGGGGTACACAGAGTGACTTCTTTCCAAAGCGTACAGCATGAAAAAGGGATGACAAGGAAAAATAACTTTAGAGTTGAGAAACCTGACAAACACAACCTTGACCAAGTGCGCAAGGTTGATATCAATGGTGATGAGTCATAAACTATGGACTCTAGATAAAAGCATGTACCCCTGATATGTTCTGATGAAATTGGCACTTCATCTCTGTGATATTCCACCCCCAAATATACAACCCCAGTGTCATGATGAGAAAAACATTTTTAAAACTCCCAATTGTGGAATAGGCAGCAAAATATTTGACTAGTATTTCTCAAAACTCTCAAGATCATCAAAAACAAAGAAAGTCTGAGAAACTGTGAGAAATGGCCTGCTATGGTTTGAATGTTTGTACCCCTCCAAAATTCTTATCGAAACTTAATCACCAAGGTGATGGTATTAAGGGGTGGGGCATTTTAGGAAGTGATTAAATCATGAGGACTCTGCCCTTGTGAATGGGATTAATGCCCTTATCAAAGTGTGAGAAGGAAGTAGCTGGGCCCTTTTGCCTTTTATTGCCTTCTGCCATGTGAGGATGCAGCAAGGAGGCACCATCTTGGTTGCAGAGATATTTCATCAGACATTGAATCTGCCATTGCCTTGATTTTGGACTTCCCAGCCTCTAGAATGATAAGAAATAAATTCCTATTATTTATAAATTACACAGTCTCTGGGTTTTGTTTATTTGTGTGTTTGTTGTTTGTTTTTTATAAGAGCACAACTGACTGGGACACTGTTACAGCCAAGAGGAACCTAAAGAGACATAATGACTATGTGTATTGTGGTATATTGGGTTCTGGAACAGAAGAAGGATATTAGGTAAAAACAAAGGAACTTTGAACAGACCATTGACTCTAGTTAAAAATAATATATCAATATTGGTGCATTGGTTGTGCTAAATGTATTATACTCGGATGATAATAATAGGGGAAACTGGGTATAGGGTGAATGGGAAGGAACACTTTGTACTATAATAGCTTCAGTTTTCTATAAATCCAAAATTTGTTTATAAAATGAAGAGTTTATATAAAGATGGAAAAAATAAAAAATAAAAACAAAACTTAGTTCATCTTAGAATCAGCGGCCAATATCAAATGAGAAATTATCTGGCATTCATGCGCAGTTGGGCCTTTCAGAATATCCACCTTCATTCCTCATTTTCTGATTCTTTCTGAAGACCTCAACTCCTCACCCCAGTTCTGTCTCTTGCTTGTACAAAGGAATATGTACTGAGCATATGATATCAGATTTTGCTTCATGTATGTTTTTGATATATGGCCTGATATTTTCTTCTACCTCTCCATCAGAATTTAGCATTAATAAAGTTCCAGACTATCAGACTTACGAAGGCTGCAAGTTCAAGAACTCTTCTCCCATGCAGGATTTCTCAGTAGAAGCTGGATTGGTGAGCATAGATATTACAGGGCTGACTCTACCAATCCTCTTAGGCATAATAGAGAAATTGTTGCACGGGAGGAGGAGGAGGAAAGACACTAGTCTCCCATAAAACAAAGCTAGTAGTTTTCTATGATAGCATTCTATGGTCATTTATTTTTGAGAAATTCTAGACCAGCTTAAAAACAAAAACCTAAGCATGCTTCTTTAGGGTAGAACTGCTCAGTTCTCACGTGCTAATCTAAATGAATACCCCATATGGAGATATGGAAAGTAATAATTCCTAAACTTATTTAATTATGGACTATTTTGGTGGTGATGGTAGTGATGGTGGTGGCATGCCTATTACCACTGTGAGGCTTAATAAAAGAGAATTTCAAAAACACTATCTTAGAGGCATAAATGGCCCTGCATACTGATTACAGTATTGTCAACAAATGTTTAAACATAAGTTATGTGCAAGACAACCTGTTTCTCACAAGCTTACACATGTGGACTCTCCTACTTTGTTCCAGTTCCTTCTATGAAGGGCTGGCAGTCTAAGGGTCAGGTCAGGCAAAGCGGAAGTGAAAATTACTTAGTTTATTTTCTTCATCACCGAAGTCAGCTGGAGGTACAAGAGGTGAAGTTAAATGCACAAAACACCTTCCTTCCCATTGTGTTATACAATTTTTCCTGTTGCTTTCTTGAACTTTGTTTGTCCAATGTGGAGCTACTCTCCTCCAGTGGGTTGTGGCTCCTCTACTTATTATTCGCTTCATTTGCAAGTAGATATTCTAATTTTTATGTTTCTATTACTGAAGGGCCCCAGTGCCAGTGAAACCAGGAGTGGTTAAGTGCAATTCCATCTAGACTGAGACCTCTCCTCTCTTTCTTAGTCAGAGGCCAGTGGTACGTGTGGCTCATGTCTTCTGCTGTCATAATGTGGCAAACATTCTGTGATATCAGTCTTCTTTTTTTTTTTTTTTGGAGATGGAGTTTCACTCTTGTCACCCAGACTGGGGTGCAATGATGCAATCTTGGCTCACTGCAACCTCTGCCTCGCGGGCTCAAGCGATTCTCCTGCCTCAGCCTCCTGAGTAACTGGGATTGCAGGCATGCACTACTATGCCCGGCTAATTTTTGTATTATTAGTAGAGATGGGATTTCACCATGTTGGCCAGGCTGTTCTCGAACTCCTGACCTCAGGTGATCTGCTGGCTTTGGCCTCCCAAAGTGCTGGGATTACAGATGTGAGCCACTGCGCCTGGCCCAGTCACCCATTTCTTACCCCCAGTCAAGGTCTTTTCAAAGCTTCCATTTTACCTACATTTACTAATTTAACTCAATTTACATGTCTAAATGAATATTGGAAACTTTGTTTACCAAATGATTCCCTTTCATCAATACTGCATTACCAACATAATCTAGTTGGAGAGAGGATAGAAATATTTCTGTATATAAATACCATAGAAAAACCTAATGCAGAATCTAGAAATAAACTAGTAAATTACTATTTTATTGGAGTGCCTTTTTGTTATATTCTTCAAAACAAATTTGAGTTGAATCTCATTCTTTAGGACAATAACTATTAGTTTCCCCATTGTATGTGAGGGAAATTAGTCTACAAGAAGTCTACAGACTTGGCAATGTGACCAAGCTGTGTAAGGCATCGGTCATGGACACCTAAAGCAGGTTCCTCTCTATAAATGCTCATGTATGCTTTGTTGGGGGATTCCAATAGACAGCATGCTTGGTAAAACATGGTCTTTTAAATTGGGTGGGGTCAATTAGTACATGACAATTTTTAAAAAGGAATTCATAAATATCTAAACATTAACAACATAGTCATTATATTACTAAATGATTTTCAATATCATTAAAGTATGTTGCTGCTTCTTCAGGTTGATTTATAAGTGACACGCAGATGACCAGTGCAAAATCCTGGTGCTTCCCTGTTTTACTAAAATACACTGAGAGGACTTCTGATGTTGGTTCTGTATGCACAGCAGATTGTGTGCCCCACTTCCACCTAAGGTTTGGTCCGTGGCATGCTGTGGAATTACTCATAAGGCAGCATATTATGGAGTTGTGATTTCATTCAAATCGGTAAGACGTGGTAATGAAATCATTCCTTATAACATGTTTCAGGTCTATTAAACAAGCACATTGAGGAATTCCTGTTTCATCTGAAGTAAGCCTGTCACCGTAAAATAATTGCAATGTCTATGCACCAGGAAGAACGTAGCATTCTTGGGATGATTTTAGGAATTAATTATTTAAGTTTCCTATTTCCACTTAATAATCTTCACAGATTAGTGCATTACACTTATCCCTTTATGATTTGCAAATTTGTCTAATTATGGTTCTTCGTACCTCCAAGCACAACATTCTTAAATGTGTTCATTCCAATCTATGGGAACGATTGCTGAGCCAGGGCATCCGTAGGTAAGAAAAAACTTTGTAGGGCCAATCTACTAATAAAACCTGGCATGATGCTTGCTGCAAAGATGCTGCCTGTCAAAGGCTTAATCAGGGAGAATAATCTTGCCCACTCCTGCATCCGGGAAAGTCACTGTTTATGACTTCAGGGAGTAATGTCTTGTTAATTTAAGAGAGAAGCTGGGAGCGAACCCTTCTAGAAAAGCACATAAAGGGCTGGGGATGGGGGAGGCTTATTTAGGGTGCTTTTTACCCATTCCATATCAGTGAAGTTTAAAAGAATTACAAGAAATCTTCTAGCTTGACATTTTTGGGGGGAGCTGGTTGATGATCTTCATCCTTTGCGTACCATCTACACATTGCCCTGATCAGTTAAAACTGTAATTTGCATTGGGATTTAGGTGAGTCGTAGAGAAGCTACTGCATAGATCCTCACTACTTAAAGTGTGGCTCCCTGATGGGTAGTATTAGCATCACCTGGGGCCTTGTTAGAAAAGCAGACTCTTAAACCCCACCCCATACCTATGGAATCAGAGTCCACATTTTAACAAGTTCTCTGGGATAGTCATATGCACAGTCAAATTTGAGAAGCACTAATTTAGGGCATGCATCTCCAAAGTTGGGTGCATTTACCCCAAGGAGTGTCCAAGAAGATTCACTGGGGACCATAAGTCACAAAAATTTATTTACTTTTATATACTTGTATTATTTCTATCTTGTGAATTTTAATAACATATATAATATTGTAATACTGAACATGAACAAAACTTATCAACAAACACATATTGGTTGTGCATGCTAAAAAGTTTCCTAATGACAAAATATTTGCCTTGCACTAGTCTTCCTCTGAGTATGGGCTGCAAACTACCTTTACCAGGATTAAATGGAGAGGGCTGATTAACCATGTGGATCTCCGGGCTCCAACTTGACCCATTGAAACAATCTCCAGGAGATGGCATTGGAAATCTGCATTCTGAACAAGTTTCAAGGGCAATTCTGCTGCCTATTAAAATTTGAGAACGACTGGGTTAGACCACCTTCTGCCTGCTTTGTTTGAACTGTGATAGTAGATGTTTGCTTGCTCCCCAACCCAACATCACTGTATGTTCTGTCTTACATTTGGCCCAACACCTGACCATGAAGATTTTCATTATATAGGTTGAGAATCCCTAATCCAAATCCAAAAATCCAAAATCCAAAGTCTGAAATGCTCCAAAATCTGCAATTTTTTGAGCCCCAACCTAAGGTAGTGACATGTTTGCTTTCTGATGGTTCAGTATACACCAACTTTGTTTCATGCACAAAATTATGTAAAATACTGTATAAAATTAGTTTCAGGCTATATGTATAGGAGGTTTATGAAAACTAAATGGATTTTGTGTTCACACTTGCCTACCATCCCTAAGATATCTCATTATGTATATGCAAATATTCCAAAATCCAAAAAATATCCAAAATATGAAACACTTCTGGTCCCAAGGGATACTCAACCTATATTATTCTATGGCATTTACATCATTTGTATATCATTATATCATTTCATTATGTCATTTAATAAAAATATCACTATGATGATTTTGGAATATTTTTCAGGTTCTATAGATATGTATCATGAACAAAGGAAACAGTGGCCTTTCCACACACCCTCCTTTCCTAGAGTCAGTTGATATCTGGGCTTGTGAACTCTCCTGCCAGCCTCCAAGACAGGGAGTTAATAGCCAAAACCAAATGGAGCTCAGAAACCCATAGTGGTCAGGAGGTGATTCATACAGGTATCGTTTCTTAACATTCCTCTGCAATA